>NW_028227334.1:514126-722126 GCF_978045245.1 Mus caroli | reverse complement strand
ATACAGTATGAGTGAGTTGCACTGAAAATTCTGAAATATAAAAAACGTAGTGTAGTACACGTGATAAGAGTGAGTTGAACTGAAAAACAGAGAATAAGAAAAGCACATTGTAGAATACAGTATATGAGTGAGTTGCACTGAAAAACCTAGAAAATAAACGCAATTTTTTGAATACAGTATATGAGTGAGTTCCACTGGAAAACCTAGAAAACAAGAAACGCAAAGTGTAGAATACAGTATGAGTGAGTTGCATTGAAAATCCTGAAATATAAAAAACGCAGAGTGTAGTACATAGTATATGAGTGAGTTGCAGTGAAAAACCTCAAAAATAAGAAACGCACATTGTAGAATACAGTATATGAGTGGGTTGTACTGAAAAACCTAGAAAATAAGAAACGCACATATTAGAATACAGTATATTGAGTGAGTTGAAATGAAAAACCTAGAAAATAAGTACGCACATTGTAGTACCTAGTATATGAGTGAGTTGTACTGTAAAACCTAAAAAATAAGAAAGGCACATTGTAGACTACAGTATATGAGTGAATTGCACTGAAAAAGTAGAAAATATGAAACGCACAGTGTATTGCATAGTATATGAGTGAGTTGCAGTGTAAAACTTAGAAAATAAGAAACGCACATTGTAGAATACAGTATGAGTGAGTTGCACTTAAAATCCTGAAATATAAGAAACACACATTGTAGTACACAGTATATGAGTGAGTTGCTATGAAAAACCTACAATATAAGAAACGCACATATTAGAATAAAGTATATGAGTGAGTTGCACTGAGAAAATTAGAATATAAGTAAAGCACAGTGTAGTACATAGTATATGAGTGAGTTGCACTGTAAAACCAGAAAATAAGAAACGCACATTGTAGAATAAAGTATATGAGTGAGTTGCAATGAAAACCTAGAAAAGAATAAACGCATAGTGTAGTACATATGATATGAGTGAGTAGGACTGAAAAACCTAGAATATAAGAAACGCACATTGTAGAATACAGTATATGAGTGAGTTGCAATGAAAAACCTAGAAAATAAGAAACGCATAGTGTAGTACATAGTATATGAGTGAGTTGCACTGAAAAAGTTAGAATATAAGAAACGCACAATGTAGTACATAGTACATGAGTGAGTTGCACTAAAAAACCTAGAAAATAAGAAACGCACATTGTAGAATACAGTATATGAGTGAATTGCACTGTAAAACCTAGAAAATAAGAAACGCATATTGTAGAATACAGTATATGCGTGAGTTGCACTGAAAATCCTGAAATATAATAAACGTAGTGTAGTACACGTGATATGAGTGAGTTGCACTGAAAAACCTACAAAATAAGTAAAGCACATTGTAGAATACAGTATATGAGTGAGTTGCACTAAAAAACCTAGAAAAGGAGAAACGCAATTTGTAGAATACAGTATATGAGTGAGTTTCGCTGAAAACGTAGAAAATAAGAAACACAGATTGTAGAATACAGTATATGAATGTTTTGCACTGAAAAAAACTAGAAAATAAATAAAGGACAGTGTAGTACATAGTATATGAGTGAGTTGCACTGTGAAACTTAGAAAATAAGAAACGCATATTATAGAATACAGTATGAGTGAGTTGCAATGAAAATCCTGAAATACAAGAAATGCACATTGTAGAACATAGTATATGACTGAGTTGCAGAGAAAAATGTAGAAAATAAGAAACGCACATTGTAGATTACAGTATATGAGTTAGTTGACCTGAAAAACATAGAAAATAAGAAACACACATTGAAGAATACAGTATATGAGTGAGTTGCACTGAAAAAACTAGGAAATAAGTAAAGCACAGTGTAGTACATAGTATATGAGTGAGTTGCACTGTAAAACCTAGAAAATAAGAAACGCACATTGTAGAATACAGTATATGAGTGAGTTTCACTGAAAAAACTAGAAAATAATAAAGCACAGTGTAGTACATAGTATATGAGTGAATTGCACTGTAAAACCTAGAAAATAGGAAACGCATATTGTAGAATACAGTATATGCGTGAGTTGCACTGAAAATCCTGACATATAATAAACGTAGTGCAGTACACGTGATATGAGTGAGTTGCACTGAAAAACCTAGAAAATAAGTAAAGCACATACATTGTAGAATACAGTATATGAGTGAGTTGCACTAAAAAACCTAGAAAAGAAGAAATGCACTTTGTAGAATACAGTATATGAGTGAGTTACACTGAAAAAACTAGGAAATAAGTAAAGCACAGTGTAGTACATAGTATACGAGTGAGTTGAACTGTTAAACCTAGAAAATAAGAAACGCACATTGTAGAATACAGTATATGAGTGAGTTGCAATGAAAGACCTAGAAAAGAAGAAATGAATAGTGTAGTACATATGATATGAGTGAGTAGGACTGAAAAACCTAGAATATGAGAAACGCACATTGTAGAATACAGTATATGAGTGAGTTGCACTGAAAAACCTAGAACATAAGAAACGCACATTGTAGTTCATAGTATATGATTGAGTTGCCCTGTAAAACCTAGAAAAAAAGAAAGGCACATTGTAGACTACAGTATATGAGTGAATTACACTGAAAAAACTAGAAAATATGAAACGCACAGTTTAGTACATATTATATGTGTGAGTTGCACAGAAAAACCTAGAAAATAAGAAACGCACATTGTAGAATACAGTATTTGAGTGAGTTGCAATGTAAAACTTAGAAAATAAGAAAAGCCCAATTGTAGAATACAGTACAAGAGTGATTTGCACTGAAAATATAGAAAAAAAGAAACGCAGATTGTAGAATACAGTATATGAGTGAGTTGAACTGAAAAAACTAGAAAATAATAAAGGACAGTGTAGTACATAGTATATGAGTGAGTTGCACTGTAAAACCTAGAAAATAAGAAACACACATTGTAGAATACAGTATGAGTGATTTGCACTGAAAATCCTGATATATAAGAAACGCACATTGTAGTACATAGTATATGAGTGAGTTGCTATGAAAAACCTAGAAATGAAGAAACGCACATTTTGTAGAATACAGTATATGAGTCAGTTGCAATGAAAAAGTTAGAATAAAAGAAACGCACAATGTAGTACATCGTACATGAGTGAGTTGCACTGAAAAACCTAGAAAAGAAGAAACGCAATTTGTAGAATACATTATATGAGTGAGGTGCGCTGAAAACATAGAAAATAAGAAACAAAGATTGTAGAATACAGTATATGAGTGTTTCGCACTGAAAAAAACTAGAATATAAATAAAAAACAGTGTAGTACATAGTATATGAGTGAGTTGCACTGTAAAACTTAGAAAATAAGAAACGCACATTATAGAATACAGTTGAGTGAGTTGCAATGAAAATCCTGAAATACAAGAAACACACATTGTACAACATAGTATATGAGTGAGTTGCAGAGAAAAACCTAGAAAATAAGAAACGCACATTGTAGATTACAGTATATGAGTTAGTTGACCTGAAAAACATAGAAAATAAGAAACACACATTGAAGAATACAGTATATGAGTGAGTTGCACTGAAAAAACTAGGAAATAAGTAAAGCACAGTGTAGTACATAGTATATGAGTGAGTTGCACTGTAAAAACTAGAAAATAAGAAACGCACATTGTAGAATACAGTATGAGTGAGTTGCATTGAAAATCCTGAAATATAAGAAACGCACAGTGTAGTACATAGTATATGAGTGAGTTGCAGTGAAAAACCTAGAAAATAAGAAACGCGTATTGTAGAATACAGTATATGAGTGAGTTGCACTGAGAAACCTAGAAAATAAGAAACGCACATATTGGAATACAGTATATGAGTGAGTTTCACTGAGAAAACTAAAAAATATGTAAAGCACAGTGTAGTACATAGTATGTGTGAGTTGCACTGTAAAACCTAGAAAACAAGAAACGCACATTGTAGACTACAGTATGAGTGAGACGCATTGAAAATCCTGAAATATAAGAAACGCACAGTGTAGTACATAGAATATGAGTAAGTTGCACTGAAAAACCTAGAAAATAAGAAACGCACATATTAGAATACAGTATATGGGTGAGTTGCACTGAAAAACCTAGAAAATATGAAATTCACATTGTAGTACATAGTATAGGAGTGAGTTGCAAGGTAAAACCTAGAACATAAAAAGGCACATTGTAGTCAACAGTATATGAGTGATTTGCACTGAAAAATCTAGAAAATATGAAACGCACAAGTAGTGCATAGTATATGAGTGAGTTGTACTGTAAAACCTAGAAAATGAGAAACGCACATTGTAGAATACAGTATGAATGAGTTGCACTGAAAATCCTGAAATATAAGAAACACACATTGTAGTACATAGGATATGAGTGAGTTGCTATGAAAAACCTAGAATATAAGAAACGCACAGTGTAGTACATAGTATATGAGTGAGTTGCATTGAATAACTTAGAATATAAGAAACGCACAGTGTAGTACATAGTATATGAGTGAGTTACACTGAAAAACCCTGATTGCAAGAAACGCACAGTGTAGTACATAGTATATGAGTGAGTTGCACTGAAAAACTTAGAATTTAAAAAACACACAGTTTAGCACATTTTATATGAGTGATTGCACTGAAAAACTTAGAATATAAGAAACGCACAGTGTACTACATAGTATATGAGTGAGTTGCACTGAAAAACCCTGATTACAAGAAACACATAGTGTAGTACATAGTATATGAGTGAGTTGCATTGAAAAACGTAGAATAAGAAAGGCACAGTGTAGTACATAGTATATGAGTGAGTTGCACTAAAAAACTTAGAATGTAAGAAACGCACAGTGTAGTACATAGTATATGAGTGAGTTGCACTGAAAAACACTGATTACACGAAACGCACTGTGTAATACATAGTATATGAGTGAGTGGCACTGAAAATCCATGACTACAGGAAACACAGAGTGTTGTACATAATATATGAGTGAGTTACACTGAAAAACCGTGATTACTCGAAACGCACAGTGTAGTATGAGTGAGTTGCACTAAAAATCTTAGAATATAAGAAACGCACAGTGTAGTACATAGTAATTGAGTGAGTTTCACTGAAAAACTTAGAATGTAAGAACCGCACAGTGTAGTACATAGTATATGAGTGAGTTGCACTGAAAAACCCTGATTACACGAAACGCACAGTGTAGTACATAGTATATGAGTGAGTTGCACTGAAAAACCCTGATCACAAGAAATGCACACTGTAGTACATAGTATATGAGTGAGTTGCACTGAAAAACTTAGAATATAAGAAACGCACAGTGTAGTACATAGTATATGAGTGAGTTGCACTGAAAACATAGAATATAAGAAACGCACAGTGTAGTACATAGTATATGAGTGTGTTGCACTGAAAAACTTGGAATATAAGAAACGCACAGTGTAGTACATAGTATACGAGTAAGTTGCACTGAAAAAATTAGAATATAAGAAACGCACAGTGTAGTACATAGTATATGAGTGAGTTGCACTGAAAAACTTAGAATTTACTGAAAAACCCGGATTACACGAAAAGCACAGTGTAGTACATAGTATATGAGTGAGTTGCACTGAAAAACTTAGAATTTACTGAAAAAACCCGCATTACACGAAATGCACAGTGTAGTACATAGTATATGAGTGAGTTGCACTGAAAAACTTAGAATATAAGAAACGCACAGTGTAGTACATAGTATATGAGTGAGTTGCACTTTAAAACTTAGAATATAAGAAACAGTGTAGTTCATTGTATATGAGTGAATTGCACTGAAAAACTTAGAATATAAGAAACGCACAGTGTAGTACATAGTATATGAGTGAGTTGTACTTTAAAACTTAGAATATAAGAAACGCACAGTGTAGTATATATTATATGAGTGAGGTGCACTGAAAAACTTAGAATATAATAAACGAACAGTGTAGTACATAGTATATGATTGTGTTGCACTGAAAAACTTAGAATATAAGAAACGCACAGTGTAGTACATAGTATATGATTGTGTTGCATTTAAAAACTTAGAATATAAGAAACACACAGTGTAGTACATAGTATATGAGTGAGTTGCACTGAAAAACCCTGATTACACGAAAAGCACAGTGTAGTACATAGTATATGAGTGAGTTGCACTGAAAAACCCTGATTACACAAAACGCACAGTGTAGTTCTTAATATATGAGTGAGTTGCAATGAAAAACCGTGATTACACGAAACGCACAGTGTAGTACATAGTATATGAGTGAGTTGCATTGAATAACTTAGAATATAAAAAACGCACAGTGTAGTATATAGTATATGAGTGAGTTACACTGAAAAACCCTGATTGAAGGAAACACAATGTGTAGTATATAGTATATGAGTGAGTTACACTGAAAAACCCTGATTGCAAGAAACGCACAGTGTAGTACATAGTATATGAGTGAGTTGCACTGAAAAACTTAGAATATAAGAAACGCACAGTGTAGTACATAGTATATGAGAGAGTTGCACTGAAAAACCCTGATTACATGAAACGCACAGTGTAGTACATAGTATATGAGTGAGTTGCACTGAAAAACATAGAATGTAAGAAACGCACAGTGTAGTACATAGTATATGAGTGAGTTGCACTGAAAAACACTGATTACACGAAACGCACTGTGTAATACATAGTATATGAGTGAGTGGCACTGAAAAACCATGACTAAAGGAAACACAGAGTGTTGTTCATAATATATGAGTGAGTTGCACTGAAAAACCGTGATTACTCGAAACGCACAGTGTAGTATGAGTGAGTTGCACTAAAAATCTTAGAATATAAGAAACGCACAGTGTAGTACATAGTAATTGAGTGAGTTTCACTGAAAAGCTTAGAATGTAAGAACCGCACAGTGTAGTACATAGTATATGAGTGAGTTGCACTGAAAACATAGAATATAAGAAACGCACAGTGTAGTACATAGTATATGAGTGTGTTGCACTGAAAAACTTGGAATATAAGAAACGCACAGTGTAGTACATAGTATACGCGTAAGTTGCACTGAAAAAATTAGAATATAAGAAACGCACAGTGTAATACATAGTATATGAGTGAGTTGCACTGAAAAACTTAGAATTTACTTAAAAACCCGGATTACACGAAAAGCACAGTGTAGTACATAGTATATGAGTGAGTTGCACTGAAAAACTTAGAATTTACTGAAAAAACCCGCATTACACGAAATGCACAGTGTAGTACATAGTATATGAGTGAGTTGCACTGAAAAACTTAGAATATAAGAAACGCACAGTGTAGTACATAGTATATGAGTGAGTTGCACTTTAAAACTTAGAATATAAGAAACAGTGTAGTTCATTGTATATGAGTGAATTGCACTGAAAAACTTAGAATATAAGAAACGCACAGTGTAGTACATAGTATATGAGTGAGTTGTACTTTAAAACTTAGAATATAAGAAACGCACAGTGTAGTATATATTATATGAGTGAGGTGCACTGAAAAACTTAGAATATAATAAACGAACAGTGTAGTACATAGTATATGATTGTGTTGCACTGAAAAACTTAGAATATAAGAAACGCACAGTGTAGTACATAGTATATGATTGTGTTGCATTTAAAAACTTAGAATATAAGAAACACACAGCGTAGTACATAGTATATGAGTGAGTTGCACTGAAAAACCCTGATTACACGAAAAGCACAGTGTAGTACATAGTATATGAGTGAGTTGCACTGAAAAACCCTGATTACACAAAACGCACAGTGTAGTTCTTAATATATGAGTGAGTTGCAATGAAAAACCGTGATTACACGAAACGCACAGTGTAGTACATAGTATATGAGTGAGTTGCATTGAATAACTTAGAATATAAAAAACGCACAGTGTAGTATATAGTATATGAGTGAGTTACACTGAAAAACCCTGATTGAAGGAAACACAATGTGTAGTATATAGTATATGAGTGAGTTACACTGAAAAACCCTGATTGCAAGAAACGCACAGTGTAGTACATAGTATATGAGTGAGTTGCACTGAAAAACTTAGAATATAAGAAACGCACAGTGTAGTACATAGTATATGAGAGAGTTGCACTGAAAAACCCTGATTACATGAAACGCACAGTGTAGTACATAGTATATGAGTGAGTTGCACTGAAAAACATAGAATGTAAGAAACGCACAGTGTAGTACATAGTATATGAGTGAGTTGCACTGAAAAAAACTGATTACACGAAACGCACTGTGTAATACATAGTATATGAGTGAGTGGCACTGAAAAACCATGACTAAAGGAAACACAGAGTGTTGTTCATAATATATGAGTGAGTTGCACTGAAAAACCGTGATTACTCGAAACGCACAGTGTAGTATGAGTGAGTTGCACTAAAAATCTTAGAATATAAGAAACGCACAGTGTAGTACATAGTAATTGAGTGAGTTTCACTGAAAAGCTTAGAATGTAAGAACCGCACAGTGTAGTACATAGTATATGAGTGAGTTGCACTGAAAAACCCTGATTACACGAAACGCACAGTGTAGTACATAGTATATGAGTGAGTTGCACTGAAAAACCCTGATCACAAGAAATGCACACTGTAGTACATAGTATATGAGTGAGTTGCACTGAAAAACTTAGAATATAAGAAACGCACAGTGTAGTACAAGGTATATGAGTGAGTTGCACTGAAAACCTTAGAATATAAGAAATGCACAGTGTAGTACATAGTATATGAGTGAGTTGCATTGAATAACTTAGAATATAAGAAACGCACAGTGTAGTACATAGTATATGAGTGAGTTGCATGAAAAACTTAGAATGTAAGAAACGCACAGTGTAGTACATAGTATACGAGTAAGTTGCACTGAAAAAATTAGAATATAAGAAACGCACAGTGTAGTACATAGTATATGAGTGAGTTGCACTGAAAAACTTAGAATTTACTGAAAAACCCGGATTACACGAAAAGCACAGTGTAGTACATAGTATATGAGTGAGTTGCACTGAAAAACTTAGAATTTACTGAAAAAACCCGCATTACACGAAATGCACAGTGTAGTACATAGTATATGAGTGAGTTGCACTGAAAAACTTAGAATATAAGAAACGCACAGTGTAGTACATAGTATATGAGTGAGTTGCACTTTAAAACTTAGAATATAAGAAACAGTGTAGTTCATTGTATATGAGTGAATTGCACTGAAAAACTTAGAATATAAGAAACGCACAGTGTAGTACATAGTATATGAGTGAGTTGCACTGAAAACATAGAATATAAGAAACGCACAGTGTAGTACATAGTATATGAGTGTGTTGCACTGAAAAACTTGGAATATAAGAAACGCACAGTGTAGTACATAGTATACGAGTAAGTTGCACTGAAAAAATTAGAATATAAGAAACGCACAGTGTAGTACATAGTATATGAGTGAGTTGCATTGAAAAACTTAGAATTTACTGAAAAACCCGGATTACACGAAAAGCACAGTGTAGTACATAGTATATGAGTGAGTTGCACTGAAAAACTTAGAATTTACTGAAAAAACCCGCATTACACGAAATGCACAGTGTAGTACATAGTATATGAGTGAGTTGCACTGAAAAACTTAGAATATAAGAAACGCACAGTGTAGTACATAGTATATGAGTGAGTTGCACTTTAAAACTTAGAATATAAGAAACAGTGTAGTTCATTGTATATGAGTGAATTGCACTGAAAAACTTAGAATATAAGAAACGCACAGTGTAGTACATAGTATATGAGTGAGTTGTACTTTAAAACTTAGAATATAAGAAACGCACAGTGTAGTATATATTATATGAGTGAGGTGCACTGAAAAACTTAGAATATAATAAACGAACAGTGTAGTACATAGTATATGATTGTGTTGCACTGAAAAACTTAGAATATAAGAAACGCACAGTGTAGTACATAGTATATGATTGTGTTGCATTTAAAAACTTAGAATATAAGAAACACACAGTGTAGTACATAGTATATGAGTGAGTTGCACTGAAAAACCCTGATTACACGAAAAGCACAGTGTAGTACATAGTATATGAGTGAGTTGCACTGAAAAACCCTGATTACACAAAACGCACAGTGTAGTTCTTAATATATGAGTGAGTTGCAATGAAAAACCGTGATTACACGAAACGCACAGTGTAGTACATAGTATATGAGTGAGTTGCATTGAATAACTTAGAATATAAAAAACGCACAGTGTAGTATATAGTATATGAGTGAGTTACACTGAAAAACCCTGATTGAAGGAAACACAATGTGTAGTATATAGTATATGAGTGAGTTACACTGAAAAACCCTGATTGCAAGAAACGCACAGTGTAGTACATAGTATATGAGTGAGTTGCACTGAAAAACTTAGAATATAAGAAACGCACAGTGTAGTACATAGTATATGAGAGAGTTGCACTGAAAAACCCTGATTACATGAAACGCACAGTGTAGTACATAGTATATGAGTGAGTTGCACTGAAAAACATAGAATGTAAGAAACGCACAGTGTAGTACATAGTATATGAGTGAGTTGCACTGAAAAACACTGATTACACGAAACGCACTGTGTAATACATAGTATATGAGTGAGTGGCACTGAAAAACCATGACTAAAGGAAACACAGAGTGTTGTTCATAATATATGAGTGAGTTGCACTGAAAAACCGTGATTACTCGAAACGCACAGTGTAGTATGAGTGAGTTGCACTAAAAATCTTAGAATATAAGAAACGCACAGTGTAGTACATAGTAATTGAGTGAGTTTCACTGAAAAGCTTAGAATGTAAGAACCGCACAGTGTAGTACATAGTATATGAGTGAGTTGCACTGAAAAACCCTGATTACACGAAACGCAAAGTGTAGTACATAGTATATGAGTGAGTTGCACTGAAAAACCCTGATCACAAGAAATGCACACTGTAGTACATAGTATATGAGTGAGTTGCACTGAAAAACTTAGAATATAAGAAACGCACAGTGTAGTACAAGGTATATGAGTGAGTTGCACTGAAAACCTTAGAATATAAGAAATGCACAGTGTAGTACATAGTATATGAGTGAGTTGCATTGAATAACTTAGAATATAAGAAACGCACAGTGTAGTACATAGTATATGAGTGAGTTGCATGAAAAACTTAGAATGTAAGAAACGCACAGTGTAGTACATAGTATATGAGTGAGTTGCACTGAAAAACACTGATTACACGAAACGCACTGTGTAATACATAGTATATGAGTGAGTGGCACTGAAAAACCATGACTACAGGAAACACAGAGTGTCGTTCATAATATATGAGTGAGTTGCACTGAAAAACCGTGATTACTCGAAACGCACAGTGTAGTATGAGTGAGTTGCACTAAAAATCTTAGAATATAAGAAACGCACAGTGTAGTACATAGTAATTGAGTGAGTTTCACTGAAAAACTTAGAATGTAAGAACCGCACAGTGTAGTACATAGTATATGAGTGAGTTGCACTGAAAAACCCTGATTACACGAAACGCACAGTGTAGTACATAGTATATGAGTGAGTTGCACTGAAAAACCCTGATTACACGAAACGCACAGTGTAGTACATAGTATATGAGTGAGTTGCACTGAAAAACCCTGACCACAAGAAATGCACACTGTAGTACATAGTATATGAGTGAGTTGCACTGAAAAACTTAGAATATAAGAAACGCACAGTGTAGTACATAGTATATGAGTGAGTTGCACTGAAAACCTTAGAATATAAGAAATGCACAGTGTAGTACATAGTATATGAGTGAGTTGCACTGAAAAACTTAGAATATAAGAAACGCACATTGTAGAATACAGTATGAGTGAGTTGCATTGAAAATCCTGAAATATAAGAAACGCACAATGTAGTACATAGTATATGAGTGAGTTGCAGTGAAAAACCTAGAAAATAAGAAACGCGTATTGTAGAATACAGTATATGAGTGAGTTGCACTGAGAAACCTAGAAAATAAGAAACGCACATATTGGAATACAGTATATGAGTGAGTTTCACTGAGAAAACTAGAAAATATGTAAAGCACAGTGTAGTACATAGTATGTGTGAGTTGCACTGTAAAACCTAGAAAACAAGAAACGCACATTGTAGACTACAGTATGAGTGAGATGCATTGAAAATCCTGAAATATAAGAAACGCTCAGTGTAGTACATAGAATATGAGTAAGTTGCACTGAAAAACCTAGAAAATAAGAAACGCACATATTAGAATACAGTATATGGGTGAGTTGCACTGAAAAACCTAGAAAATATGAAATTCACATTGTAGTACATAGTATAGGAGTGAGTTGCAAGGTAAAACCTAGAACATAAAAAGGCACATTGTAGTCAACAGTATATGAGTGATTTGCACTGAAAAATCTAGAAAATATGAAACGCACAAGTAGTGCATAGTATATGAGTGAGTTGTACTGTAAAACCTAGAAAATGAGAAACGCACATTGTAGAATACAGTATGAATGAGTTGCACTGAAAATCCTGAAATATAAGAAACACACATTGTAGTACATAGGATATGAGTGAGTTGCCATGAAAAACCTAGAATATAAGAAACGCACAGTGTAGTACATAGTATATGAGTGAGTTGCATTGAATAACTTAGAATATAAGAAACGCACAGTGTAGTACATAGTATATTAGTGAGTTACACTGAAAAACCCTGATTGCAAGAAACGCACAGTGTAGTACATAGTATATGAGTGAGTTGCACTGAAAAACTTAGAATTTAAAAAACACATAGTTTAGCACATTTTATATGAGTGATTGCACTGAAAAACTTAGAATATAAGAAATGCACAGTGTACTACATAGTATATGAGTGAGTTGCACTGAAAAACCCTGATTACAAGAAACACATAGTGTAGTACATAGTATATGAGTGAGTTGCATTGAAAAACGTAGAATAAGAAAGGCACAGTGTAGTACATAGTATATGAGTGAGTTGCACTGAAAAACTTAGAATGTAAGAAACGCACAGTGTAGTACATAGTATATGAGTGAGTTGCACTGGAAAACACTGATTACACGAAACGCACTGTGTAATACATAGTATATGAGTGAGTGGCACTGAAAAACCATGACTACAGGAAACACAGAGTGTTGTTCATAATATATGAGTGAGTTGCACTGAAAAAACCGTGATTACTCGAAACGCACAGTGTAGTATGAGTGAGTTGCACTAAAAATTTTAGAATATAAGAAACGCACAGTGTAGTACATAGTAATTGAGTGAGTTTCACTGAAAAGCTTAGAATGTAAGAACCGCACAGTGTAGTACATAGTATATGAGTGAGTTGCACTGAAAAACCCTGATTACACGAAACGCACAGTGTAGTACATAGAATATGAGTGAGTTGCACTGAAACACCCTGATCACAAGAAATGCACACTGTAGTACATAGTATATGAGTGAGTTGCACTGAAAAACTTAGAATATAAGAAACGCACAGTGTAGTACATAGTATATGAGTGAGTTGCACTGAAAACCTTAGAATATAAGAAATGCACAGTGTAGTACATAGTATAAGAGTGAGTTGCACTGAAAACTTAGAATATAAGAAACGCACAGTGTAGTACATAGTATATGAGGGTGTTGCACTGAAAAACTTGGAATATAAGAAACGCACAGTGTAGTACATAGTATATGAGTAAGTTGCAATGAAAAAATTAGAATATAAGAAACGCACAGTGTAGTACATAGTATATGAGTGAGTTGCACTGAAAAACTTAGAATTTACTGAAAAACCCGGATTACACGAAAAGCACAGTGTAGTACATAGTATATGAGTGAGTTGCACTGAAAACCTTAGAATATAAGAAACGCACAGTGTAGTACATAGTATATGAGTGAGTTGCACTGAAAAGCCCTGATTACAAGAAACGCAAAGTGCGTTTCGTACTCATAGTATATGAGTGACTTGCACTGAAAAACAATGATTACAAGAAACGCACAGTGTAGTACATAGTATATGATTGAGTTGCACTGAAAAACTTAGAATATAAGAAACGCACAGTGTAGTACATAGTATATGAGTGAGTTGCACTTTAAAACTTAGAATATAAGAAACAGTGTAGTTCATTGTATATGAGTGAATTGCACTGAAAAACTTAGAATATAATAAACGCACAATGTAGTACATAGTACATGAGTGAGTTGTACTTTAAAACTTAGAATATAAGAAACGCACATTGTAGTACATATTATATGAGTGAGGTGCACTGAAAAACTTAGAATATAATAAACGAACAGTGTAGTACATAGTATATGATTGTGTTGCACTGAAAAACTTAGAATATAAGAAACGCACAGTGTAGTACATAGTATATGATTGTGTTGCATTTAAAAACTTAGAATATAAGAAACACACAGCGTAGTACATAGTATATGAGTGAGTTGCACTGAAAAACCCTGATTACACGAAAAGCACAGTGTAGTACATAGTATATGAGTGAGTTGCACTGAAAAACCCTGATTACACAAAACGCACAGTGTAGTTCTTAATATATGAGTGAGTTGCAATGAAAAACCGTGATTACACGAAACGCACAGTGTAGTACATAGTATATGAGTGAGTTGCATTGAATAACTTAGAATATAAAAAACGCACAGTGTAGTATATAGTATATGAGTGAGTTACACTGAAAAACCCTGATTGAAGGAAACACAATGTGTAGTATATAGTATATGAGTGAGTTACACTGAAAAACCCTGATTGCAAGAAACGCACAGTGTAGTACATAGTATATGAGTGAGTTGCACTGAAAAACTTAGAATATAAGAAACGCACAGTGTAGTACATAGTATATGAGAGAGTTGCACTGAAAAACCCTGATTACATGAAACGCACAGTGTAGTACATAGTATATGAGTGAGTTGCACTGAAAAACATAGAATGTAAGAAACGCACAGTGTAGTACATAGTATATGAGTGAGTTGCACTGAAAAAAACTGATTACACGAAACGCACTGTGTAATACATAGTATATGAGTGAGTGGCACTGAAAAACCATGACTAAAGGAAACACAGAGTGTTGTTCATAATATATGAGTGAGTTGCACTGAAAAACCGTGATTACTCGAAACGCACAGTGTAGTATGAGTGAGTTGCACTAAAAATCTTAGAATATAAGAAACGCACAGTGTAGTACATAGTAATTGAGTGAGTTTCACTGAAAAGCTTAGAATGTAAGAACCGCACAGTGTAGTACATAGTATATGAGTGAGTTGCACTGAAAAACCCTGATTACACGAAACGCACAGTGTAGTACATAGTATATGAGTGAGTTGCACTGAAAAACCCTGATCACAAGAAATGCACACTGTAGTACATAGTATATGAGTGAGTTGCACTGAAAAACTTAGAATATAAGAAACGCACAGTGTAGTACAAGGTATATGAGTGAGTTGCACTGAAAACCTTAGAATATAAGAAATGCACAGTGTAGTACATAGTATATGAGTGAGTTGCATTGAATAACTTAGAATATAAGAAACGCACAGTGTAGTACATAGTATATGAGTGAGTTGCATGAAAAACTTAGAATGTAAGAAACGCACAGTGTAGTACATAGTATACGAGTAAGTTGCACTGAAAAAATTAGAATATAAGAAACGCACAGTGTAGTACATAGTATATGAGTGAGTTGCACTGAAAAACTTAGAATTTACTGAAAAACCCGGATTACACGAAAAGCACAGTGTAGTACATAGTATATGAGTGAGTTGCACTGAAAAACTTAGAATTTACTGAAAAAACCCGCATTACACGAAATGCACAGTGTAGTACATAGTATATGAGTGAGTTGCACTGAAAAACTTAGAATATAAGAAACGCACAGTGTAGTACATAGTATATGAGTGAGTTGCACTTTAAAACTTAGAATATAAGAAACAGTGTAGTTCATTGTATATGAGTGAATTGCACTGATAAACTTAGAATATAAGAAACGCACAGTGTAGTACATAGTATATGAGTGAGTTGCACTGAAAACATAGAATATAAGAAACGCACAGTGTAGTACATAGTATATGAGTGTGTTGCACTGAAAAACTTGGAATATAAGAAACGCACAGTGTAGTACATAGTATACGAGTAAGTTGCACTGAAAAAATTAGAATATAAGAAACGCACAGTGTAGTACATAGTATATGAGTGAGTTGCACTGAAAAACTTAGAATTTACTGAAAAACCCGGATTACACGAAAAGCACAGTGTAGTACATAGTATATGAGTGAGTTGCACTGAAAAACTTAGAATTTACTGAAAAAACCCGCATTACACGAAATGCACAGTGTAGTACATAGTATATGAGTGAGTTGCACTGAAAAACTTAGAATATAAGAAACGCACAGTGTAGTACATAGTATATGAGTGAGTTGCACTTTAAAACTTAGAATATAAGAAACAGTGTAGTTCATTGTATATGAGTGAATTGCACTGAAAAACTTAGAATATAAGAAACGCACAGTGTAGTACATAGTATATGAGTGAGTTGCACTGAAAACATAGAATATAAGAAACGCACAGTGTAGTACATAGTATATGAGTGTGTTGCACTGAAAAACTTGGAATATAAGAAACGCACAGTGTAGTACATAGTATACGAGTAAGTTGCACTGAAAAAATTAGAATATAAGAAACGCACAGTGTAGTACATAGTATATGAGTGAGTTGCACTGAAAAACTTAGAATTTACTGAAAAACCCGGATTACACGAAAAGCACAGTGTAGTACATAGTATATGAGTGAGTTGCACTGAAAAACTTAGAATTTACTGAAAAAACCCGCATTACACGAAATGCACAGTGTAGTACATAGTATATGAGTGAGTTGCACTGAAAAACTTAGAATATAAGAAACGCACAGTGTAGTACATAGTATATGAGTGAGTTGCACTTTAAAACTTAGAATATAAGAAACAGTGTAGTTCATTGTATATGAGTGAATTGCACTGAAAAACTTAGAATATAAGAAACGCACAGTGTAGTACATAGTATATGAGTGAGTTGTACTTTAAAACTTAGAATATAAGAAACGCACAGTGTAGTATATATTATATGAGTGAGGTGCACTGAAAAACTTAGAATATAATAAACGAACAGTGTAGTACATAGTATATGATTGTGTTGCACTGAAAAACTTAGAATATAAGAAACGCACAGTGTAGTACATAGTATATGATTGTGTTGCATTTAAAAACTTAGAATATAAGAAACACACAGTGTAGTACATAGTATATGAGTGAGTTGCACTGAAAAACCCTGATTACACGAAAAGCACAGTGTAGTACATAGTATATGAGTGAGTTGCACTGAAAAACCCTGATTACACAAAACGCACAGTGTAGTTCTTAATATATGAGTGAGTTGCAATGAAAAACCGTGATTACACGAAACGCACAGTGTAGTACATAGTATATGAGTGAGTTGCATTGAATAACTTAGAATATAAAAAACGCACAGTGTAGTATATAGTATATGAGTGAGTTACACTGAAAAACCCTGATTGAAGGAAACACAATGTGTAGTATATAGTATATGAGTGAGTTACACTGAAAAACCCTGATTGCAAGAAACGCACAGTGTAGTACATAGTATATGAGTGAGTTGCACTGAAAAACTTAGAATATAAGAAACGCACAGTGTAGTACATAGTATATGAGAGAGTTGCACTGAAAAACCCTGATTACATGAAACGCACAGTGTAGTACATAGTATATGAGTGAGTTGCACTGAAAAACATAGAATGTAAGAAACGCACAGTGTAGTACATAGTATATGAGTGAGTTGCACTGAAAAACACTGATTACACGAAACGCACTGTGTAATACATAGTATATGAGTGAGTGGCACTGAAAAACCATGACTAAAGGAAACACAGAGTGTTGTTCATAATATATGAGTGAGTTGCACTGAAAAACCGTGATTACTCGAAACGCACAGTGTAGTATGAGTGAGTTGCACTAAAAATCTTAGAATATAAGAAACGCACAGTGTAGTACATAGTAATTGAGTGAGTTTCACTGAAAAGCTTAGAATGTAAGAACCGCACAGTGTAGTACATAGTATATGAGTGAGTTGCACTGAAAAACCCTGATTACACGAAACGCAAAGTGTAGTACATAGTATATGAGTGAGTTGCACTGAAAAACCCTGATCACAAGAAATGCACACTGTAGTACATAGTATATGAGTGAGTTGCACTGAAAAACTTAGAATATAAGAAACGCACAGTGTAGTACAAGGTATATGAGTGAGTTGCACTGAAAACCTTAGAATATAAGAAATGCACAGTGTAGTACATAGTATATGAGTGAGTTGCATTGAATAACTTAGAATATAAGAAACGCACAGTGTAGTACATAGTATATGAGTGAGTTGCATGAAAAACTTAGAATGTAAGAAACGCACAGTGTAGTACATAGTATATGAGTGAGTTGCACTGAAAAACACTGATTACACGAAACGCACTGTGTAATACATAGTATATGAGTGAGTGGCACTGAAAAACCATGACTACAGGAAACACAGAGTGTCGTTCATAATATATGAGTGAGTTGCACTGAAAAACCGTGATTACTCGAAACGCACAGTGTAGTATGAGTGAGTTGCACTAAAAATCTTAGAATATAAGAAACGCACAGTGTAGTACATAGTAATTGAGTGAGTTTCACTGAAAAACTTAGAATGTAAGAACCGCACAGTGTAGTACATAGTATATGAGTGAGTTGCACTGAAAAACCCTGATTACACGAAACGCACAGTGTAGTACATAGTATATGAGTGAGTTGCACTGAAAAACCCTGACCACAAGAAATGCACACTGTAGTACATAGTATATGAGTGAGTTGCACTGAAAAACTTAGAATATAAGAAACGCACAGTGTAGTACATAGTATATGAGTGAGTTGCACTGAAAACCTTAGAATATAAGAAATGCACAGTGTAGTACATAGTATATGAGTGAGTTGCACTGAAAAACTTAGAATATAAGAAACGCACATTGTAGAATACAGTATGAGTGAGTTGCATTGAAAATCCTGAAATATAAGAAACGCACAGTGTAGTACATAGTATATGAGTGAGTTGCAGTGAAAAACCTAGAAAATAAGAAACGCGTATTGTAGAATACAGTATATGAGTGAGTTGCACTGAGAAACCTAGAAAATAAGAAACGCACATATTGGAATACAGTATATGAGTGAGTTTCACTGAGAAAACTAGAAAATATGTAAAGCACAGTGTAGTACATAGTATGTGTGAGTTGCACTGTAAAACCTAGAAAACAAGAAACGCACATTGTAGACTACAGTATGAGTGAGATGCATTGAAAATCCTGAAATATAAGAAACGCTCAGTGTAGTACATAGAATATGAGTAAGTTGCACTGAAAAACCTAGAAAATAAGAAACGCACATATTAGAATACAGTATATGGGTGAGTTGCACTGAAAAACCTAGAAAATATGAAATTCACATTGTAGTACATAGTATAGGAGTGAGTTGCAAGGTAAAACCTAGAACATAAAAAGGCACATTGTAGTCAACAGTATATGAGTGATTTGCACTGAAAAATCTAGAAAATATGAAACGCACAAGTAGTGCATAGTATATGAGTGAGTTGTACTGTAAAACCTAGAAAATGAGAAACGCACATTGTAGAATACAGTATGAATGAGTTGCACTGAAAATCCTGAAATATAAGAAACACACATTGTAGTACATAGGATATGAGTGAGTTGCCATGAAAAACCTAGAATATAAGAAACGCACAGTGTAGTACATAGTATATGAGTGAGTTGCATTGAATAACTTAGAATATAAGAAACGCACAGTGTAGTACATAGTATATTAGTGAGTTACACTGAAAAACCCTGATTGCAAGAAACGCACAGTGTAGTACATAGTATATGAGTGAGTTGCACTGAAAAACTTAGAATTTAAAAAACACATAGTTTAGCACATTTTATATGAGTGATTGCACTGAAAAACTTAGAATATAAGAAATGCACAGTGTACTACATAGTATATGAGTGAGTTGCACTGAAAAACCCTGATTACAAGAAACACATAGTGTAGTACATAGTATATGAGTGAGTTGCATTGAAAAACGTAGAATAAGAAAGGCACAGTGTAGTACATAGTATATGAGTGAGTTGCACTGAAAAACTTAGAATGTAAGAAACGCACAGTGTAGTACATAGTATATGAGTGAGTTGCACTGGAAAACACTGATTACACGAAACGCACTGTGTAATACATAGTATATGAGTGAGTGGCACTGAAAAACCATGACTACAGGAAACACAGAGTGTTGTTCATAATATATGAGTGAGTTGCACTGAAAAAACCGTGATTACTCGAAACGCACAGTGTAGTATGAGTGAGTTGCACTAAAAATTTTAGAATATAAGAAACGCACAGTGTAGTACATAGTAATTGAGTGAGTTTCACTGAAAAGCTTAGAATGTAAGAACCGCACAGTGTAGTACATAGTATATGAGTGAGTTGCACTGAAAAACCCTGATTACACGAAACGCACAGTGTAGTACATAGAATATGAGTGAGTTGCACTGAAACACCCTGATCACAAGAAATGCACACTGTAGTACATAGTATATGAGTGAGTTGCACTGAAAAACTTAGAATATAAGAAACGCACAGTGTAGTACATAGTATATGAGTGAGTTGCACTGAAAACCTTAGAATATAAGAAATGCACAGTGTAGTACATAGTATAAGAGTGAGTTGCACTGAAAACTTAGAATATAAGAAACGCACAGTGTAGTACATAGTATATGAGGGTGTTGCACTGAAAAACTTGGAATATAAGAAACGCACAGTGTAGTACATAGTATATGAGTAAGTTGCAATGAAAAAATTAGAATATAAGAAACGCACAGTGTAGTACATAGTATATGAGTGAGTTGCACTGAAAAACTTAGAATTTACTGAAAAACCCGGATTACACGAAAAGCACAGTGTAGTACATAGTATATGAGTGAGTTGCACTGAAAACCTTAGAATATAAGAAACGCACAGTGTAGTACATAGTATATGAGTGAGTTGCACTGAAAAACTTAGAATATAAGAAACGCACAGTGTAGTACATAGTATATGAGTGAGTTGCACTTTAAAACTTAGAATATAAGAAACAGTGTAGTTCATTGTATATGAGTGAATTGCACTGAAAAACTTAGAATATAATAAACGCACAATGTAGTACATAGTACATGAGTGAGTTGTACTTTAAAACTTAGAATATAAGAAACGCACATTGTAGTACATATTATATGAGTGAGGTGCACTGAAAAACTTAGAATATAATAAACGAACAGTGTAGTACATAGTATATGATTGTGTTGCACTGAAAAACTTAGAATATAAGAAACGCACAGTGTAGTACATAGTATATGAGTGTGTTGCATTTAAAAACTTAGAATATAAGAAACACACAGTGTAGTACATAGTATATGAATGAGTTGCACTGAAAAACCCTGATTACACGAAAAGCACAGTGTAGTACATAGTATATGAGTGAGTTGCACTGAAAAACCCTGATTACACAAAAAGCACAGTGTAGTTCTTAATATATGAGTGAGTTGCAATGAAAAACCATGATTACAAGAAACGCACAGTGTAGTACATAGTATATGAGTGCGTTGGACTGAAAAATATAGAATATAAGAAACACACAGAGTAGTACATAGTATATGAGTGAGTTGCACTGAAAAACTTAGAATATAAGAAACGCACAGTGTAGTACATTGTATATGAGTGAGTTGCATTGAATAACTTAGAATATAAGAAACGCACAGTGTAGTACATAGTATATGAGTGAGTTACACGGAAAAACCCTGATTGAAGGAAACTCACAGTGTAGTATATAGTATATGAGTGAGTTACACTGAAAAACCCTGATTGCAAGAAACGCACAGTGTAGTACATAGTATATGAGTGAGTTGCACTGAAAAACTTAGAATATAAAAAACACACAGTTTAGCACATTTTATATGAGTGACTGCACTGAAAAACTTAGAATATAAGAAACGCACAGTGTAGTACATAGTATATGAGAGAGTTGCACTGAAAAACCCTGATTACATGAAACGCACAGTGTAGTACATAGTATATGAGTGAGTTGCATTGAAAAACTTAGAATAAGAAACGCACAGTGTAGTACATAGTATATGAGTGAGTTGCACTGAAAAACTTAGAACGTAAGAAACGCACAGTGTAGTACATAGTATATGAGTGAGTTGCACTGAAAAACACTGATTACACGAAACGCACTGTGTAATACATAGTATATGAGTGAGTGGCACTGAAAAACCATGACTACAGGAAACACAGAGTGTTGTTCATAATATATGAGTGAGTTGCCTTGAAAAACCGTGATTACTCGAAACGCACAGTGTAGTATGAGTGAGTTGCACTAAAAATCTTAGAATATATGAAACGCACAGTGTAGTACATAGTAATTGAGTGAGTTTCACTGAAAAACTTAGAATGTAAGAACCGCACAGTGTAGTACATAGTATATGAGTGAGTTGCACTGAAAAACCCTGATTACACGAAACGCACAGTGTAGTACATAGTATATGAGTGAGTTGCACTGAAAAACCCTGATCACAAGAAATGCACACTGTAGTAAGTAGTATATGAGTGAGTTGCACTGAAAAACTTAGAATATAAGAAACGCACAGTGTAGTACATAGTATATGAGTGAGTTGCACTGAAAACCTTAGAATATAAGAAATGCACAGTGTAGTACATAGTATATGAGTGAGTTGCACTGAAAAAACTAGGAAATAAGTAAAACACAGTGTAGTACATAGTATATGAGTGAGTTGCACTGTAAAAACTAGAAAATAAGAAACGCACATTGTAGAATACAGTATGAGTGAGTTGCATTGAAAATCCTGAAATATAAGAAACGCACAGTGTAGTACATAGTATATGAGTGAGTTGCAGTGAAAAACCTAGAAAATAAGAAACGCGTATTTTAGAATACAGTATATGAGTGAGTTGCACTGAGAAACCTAGAAAATAAGAAACGCACATATTGGAATACAGTATATGAGTGAGTTTCACTGAGAAAACTAGAAAATATGTAAAGCACAGTGTAGTACATAGTATGTGTGAGTTGCACTGTAAAACCTAGAAAACAGAAACGCACATTGTAGACTACAGTATGAGTGAGATGCATTGAAAATCCTGAAATATAAGAAACGCACAGTGTAGTACATAGAATATGAGTAAGTTGCACTGAAAAACCTAGAAAATAAGAAACGCACATATTAGAATACAGTATATGGGTGAGTTGCACTGAAAAACCTAGAAAATATGAAATTCACATTGTAGTACATAGTATAGGAGTGAGTTGCAAGGTAAAACCTAGAACATAAAAAGGCACATTGTAGTCAACAGTATATGAGTGATTTGCACTGAAAAATCTAGAAAATATGAAACGCACAAGTAGTGCATAGTATATGAGTGAGTTGTACTGTAAAACCTAGAAAATGAGAAACGCACATTGTAGAATACAGTATGAATGAGTTGCACTGAAAATCCTGAAATATAAGAAACACACATTGTAGTACATAGGATATGAGTGAGTTGCTATGAAAAACCTAGAATATAAGAAACGCACAGTGTAGTACATAGTATATGAGTGAGTTGCATTGAATAACTTAGAATATAAGAAACGCACAGTGTAGTACATAGTATATGAGTGAGTTACACTGAAAAACCCTGATTGCAAGAAACGCACAGTGTAGTACATAGTATATGAGTGAGTTGCACTGAAAAACTTAGAATTTAAAAAACACACAGTTTAGCACATTTTATATGAGTGATTGCACTGAAAAACTTAGAATATAAGAAACGAACAGTGTACTACATAGTATATGAGTGAGTTGCACTTAAAAACCCTGATTACAAGAAACACATAGTGTAGTACATAGTATATGAGTGAGTTGCATTGAAAAACTTAGAATAAGAAAGGCACAGTATAGTACAAAGTATATGAGTGAGTTGCACTGAAAAGCTTAGAATGTAAGAAACGCACAGCGTAGTACATAGTATATGAGTGAGTTGCACTGAAAAACACTGATTACACGAAACGCACTGTGTAATACATAGTATATGAGTGAGTGGCACTGAAAAACCATGACTACAGGAAACACAGAGTGTTGTTCATAATATATGAGTGAGTTGCACTGAAAAACCGTGATTACTCGAAACGCACAGTGTAGTATGAGTGAGTTGCACTAAAAATCTTAGAATATAAGAAACGCACAGTGTAGTACATAGTAATTGAGTGAGTTTCACTGAAAAGCTTAGAATGTAAGAACCGCACAGTGTAGTACATAGTATATGAGTGAGTTGCACTGAAAAACCCTGATTACACGAAACGCACAGTGTAGTACATATTATATGAGTGAGTTGCACTGAAAAACCCTGATCACAAGAAATGCACACTGTAGTACATAGTATATGAGTGAGTTGCAGTGAAAAACTTAGAATATAAGAAACGCACAGTGTAGTACATAGTATATGAGTGAGTTGCACTGAAAAACTTAGAATATAAGAAACACTCAGTGTAGTACATAGTATATGAGTGAGTTGCACTGAAAAACTTAGAATATAAGAAACGCACAGTGTAGTACATAGTATATGAGTGAGTTGCACTGAAAAACTTAGAATATAAGAAACGCACAGTGTAGTACATAGTATATGAGTGAGTTGCAGTGAAAACCTTAGAATATAAGAAATGCACAGTGTAGTACATAGTATATGAGTGAGTTGCACTGAAAACTTAGAATATAAGAAACGCACAGTGTAGTACATAGTATATGAGTGTGTTGCACTGAAAAACTTGGAATATAAGAAACGCACAGTGTAGTACATAGTATATGAGTAAGTTGCACTGAAAAAATTAGAATATAAGAAACGCACAGTGTAGTACATAGTATATGAGTGAGTTGCACTGAAAAACTTAGAATTTACTGAAAAACCCGGATTACACGAAAAGCACAGTGTAGTACATAGTATATGAGTGAGTTGCACTGAAAAACTTAGAATTTATTGAAAAACCCGCATTACACGAAATGCACAGAGTAGTACATAGTATATGAGTGAGTTGCACTGAAAAACTTAGAATATAAGAAACGCACAGTGTAGTACATAGTATATGAGTAAGTTGCACTGAAAAACCCTGATTACACGAAACGCAAAGTGTGTTTCGTACTCATAGTATATGAGTGATTTGCACTGAAAAACAATGATTACAAGAAACGCACAGTGTAGTACATAGTATATGATTGAGTTGAACTGGAAAACTTAGAATATAAAAAACGCACAGTGCAGTACATAGTATATGAGTGAGTTGCACTTTTAAACTTAGAATATAAGTTACAGTGTAGTCATTGTATATGAGTTAATTGCACTGAAAAACTTAGAATATAAGAAACGCACAGTGTAGTACATAGTATATGAGTGAGTTGCACTTTAAAACTTAGAATATAAGAAACGCACAGTGTAGTATATATTATATGAGTGAGGTGCACTGAAAAACTTAGAATATAATAAACGAACAGTGTAGGACATAGTATATGAGTGAGTTGCACTGAAAAACTTAGAATATAAGAAACGCACAGTGTAGTATATATTATATGAGTGAGGTGCACTGAAAAACTTAGAATATAATAAACGAACAGTGTAGTACATAGTATATGAGTGAGTTGCACTGAAAAACCCTGATTACACGAAAAGCACAGTGTAGTACATAGTATATGAGTGAGTTGCACTGAAAAACCCTGATTACACAAAACGCACAGTGTAGTTCTTAATATATGAGTGAGTTGCAATGAAAAACCGTGATTACACGAAATGCACAGTGTAGTACATAGTATATGAGTGCGTTGGACTGAAAAACTTAGAATATAAGAAACACACAGAGTAGTACATAGTATATGAATGAGTTGCACTGAAAAACTTAGAATATAAGAAACGCACAGTGTAGTACATAGTATATGAGTGAGTTGCACTGAAAAACTTAGAATATAAGAAACGCACAGTGTAGTACATAGTATATGAGTGAGTTGCACTGAAAAACTTAGAATATAAGAAACGCACAGTGTAGTACATAGTATATGAGTGAGTTGCACTGAAAAACTTAGAATATAAGAAACACTCAGTGTAGTACATAGTATATGAGTGAGTTGCACTGAAAAACTTAGAATATAAGAAACGCACAGTGTAGTACATAGTATATGAGTGAGTTGCACTGAAAACTTAGAATATAAGAAACGCACAGTGTAGTACATAGTATATGAGTGAGTTGCATTGAATAACTTAGAATATAAGAAACGCACAGTGTAGTACATAGTATATGAGTGAGTTACACTGAAAAACCCTGATTGAAAGAAACGCACAGTGTAGTATATAGTATATGAGTGAGTTACACTGAAAAACCCTGATTGCAAGAAACGCACAGTGTAGTACATAGTATATGAGTGAGTTGCACTGAAAAACTTAGAATATAAAAAACACACAGTTTAGAAGATTTTATATGAGTGATTGCACTGAAAAACTTAGAATATAAGAAACGCACAGTGTAGTACATAGTATATGAGAGAGTTGCACTGAAAAACCCTGATTACATGAAACGCACAGTGTAGTACATAGTATATGAGTGAGTTGCATTGAAAAACTTAGAATAAGAAACGCACAGTGTAGTATATAGTATATGAGTGAGTTGCACTGAAAAACTTAGAATGTAAGAAACGCACAGTGTAGTACATAGTATATGAGTTAGTTGCACTGAAAAACACTGATTACACGAAACGCACTGTGTAATACATAGTATATGAGTGAGTGGCACTGAAAAACCATGACTACAGGAAACACAGAGTGTTGTTCATAATATATGAGTGAGTTGCACTGAAAAACCGTGATTACTCGAAACGCACAGTGTAGTATGAGTGAGTTGCACTAAAAATCTTAGAATATAAGAAACGCACAGTGTAGTACATAGTAATTGAGTGAGTTTCACTGAAAAACTTAGAATGTAAGAACCGCACAGTTTAGTACATAGTATATGAGTGAGTTGCACTGAAAAACCCTGAATACACGAAACGCACAGTGTAGTACATAGTATATGAGTGAGTTGCACTGAAAAACCCTGATCACAAGAAATGCACACTGTAGTACATAGTATATGAGTGAGTTGCACTGAAAAACTTAGAATATAAGAAACGCACAGTGTAGTACATAGTATATGAGTGAGTTGCACTGAAAACCTTAGAATATAAGAAATGCACAGTGTAGTACATAGTATATGAGTGAGTTGCACTGAAAAAACTAGGAAATAAGTAAAGCACAGTGTAGTACATAGTATATGAGTGAGATGCACTGTAAAAACTCGAAAATAAGAAACGCACATTGTAGAATACAGTATGAGTGAGTTGCATTGAAAATCCTGAAATATAAGAAACGCACAGTGTAGTACATAGTATATGAGTGAGTTGCACTGAAAAACCTAGAAAATAAGAAACGCGTATTGTAGAATACAGTATATGAGTGAGTTGCACTGAGAAACCTAGAAAATAAGAAACGCACATATTGGAATACAGTATATGAGTGAGTTTCACTGAGAAAACTAGAAAATATGTAAAGCACAGTGTAGTACATAGTATGTGTAAGTTGCACTGTAAAACCAAGAAAACAAGAAACGCACATTGTAGACTACAGTATGAGTGAGATGCATTGATAATCCTGAAATATAAGAAACGCACAGTGTAGTACATAGTATATGAGTAAGTTGCACTGAAAAACCTAGAAAATAAGAAACGCACATATTAGAATACAGTATATGGGTGAGTTGCACTGAAAAACCTAGAAAATATGAAATTCACATTGTAGTACATAGTATAGGAGTAAGTTGCAAGGTAAAACCTAGAACATAAAAAGGCACATTGTAGTCAACAGTATATGAGTGATTTGCACTGAAAAATCTAGAAAATATGAAACGCACAAGTAATGCATAGTATATGAGTGAGTTGTACTGTAAAACCTAGAAAATGAGAAACGCACATTGTAGAATACAGTATGAATGAGTTGCACTGAAAATCCTGAAATATAAGAAACACACATTGTAGTACATAGGATATGAGTGAGTTGCTATGAAAAACCTAGAATATAAGAAACGCACAGTGTAGTACATAGTATATGAGTGAGTTGCATTGAATAACTTAGAATATAAGAAACGCACAGTGTAGTACATAGTATATGAGTGAGTTACACTGAAAAACCCTGATTGAAAGAAACGCACAGTGTAGTATATAATATATGAGTGAGTTACACTGAAAAACCCTGATTGCAAGAAACGCACAGTGTAGTACATAGTATATGAGTGAGTTGCACTGAAAAACTTAGAATATAAAAAACACACAGTTTAGCACATTTTATATGAGTGATTGCACTGAAAAACATAGAATATAAGAAACGCACAGTGTAGTACATAGTATATGAGAGAGTTGCACTGAAAAACTTAGAATTTACTGAAAAACCCGCATTAGACGAAATGCACAGTGTAGTACATAGTATATGAGTGAGTTGCACTGAAAAACTTAGAATTTACTGAAAAACCCGCATTAGACAAAATGCACAGTGTAGTACATAGTATATGAGTGAGTTGCACTGAAAAACTTAGAATTTACTGAAAAACCCGCATTAGACGAAATGCACAGTGTAGTACATAGTATATGAGTGAGTTGCACTGAAAAACTTAGAATTTACTAAAAAACCCACATTAGAAGAAAAGCACAGTGTAGTACATAGTATATGAGTGAGTTGCACTGAAAAACTTAGAATTTACTGAAAAACCCGCATTAGACGAAATGCACAGTGTAGTACATAGTATATGAGTGAGTTGCACTGAAAAACTTAGAATTTAAAAAACACACAGTTTAGCACATTTTATATGAGTGATTGCACTAAAAAACTTAGAATATAAAAAACACACAGCTTAGCACATTTTATATGAGTGATTGCACTGAAAAACTTAGAATATAAGAAACGCACAGTGTAGTACATAGTATATGAGAGAGTTGCACTGAAAAACCCTGATTACATGAAACGCACAGTGTAGTACATAGTATATGAGTGAGTTGCATTGAAAAACTTAGAATAAGAAACGCACAGTGTAGTACATAGTATATGAGTGAGTTGCACTGAAAAACACTGATTACACGAAACGCACTGTGTAATATATAGTATATGAGTGAGTGGCACTGAAAAACCATGACTACAGGAAACACAGAGTGTTGTTCATAATATATGAGTGAGTTGCACTGAAAAACCGTGATTACTCGAAAAGCACAGTGTAGTATGAGTGAGTTGCACTAAAAATCTTAGAATATAAGAAACGCACAGTGTAATACATAGTAATTGAGTGAGTTTCACTGAAAAACTTAGAATGTAAGAACAGTGTTAGTACATAGTATATGAGTGAGTTGCACTGAAAAACCCTGATTACACGAAACGCACAGTGTAGTAAATAGTATATGAGTGAGTTGCACTGAAAAACCCTGATCACAAGAAATGCACACTGTAGTACATAGTATATGAGTGAGTTGCACTGAAAAACTTAGAATATAAGAAACGCACAGTGTAGTACATAGTATATGAGTGAGTTGCACTGAAAACCTTAGAATATAAGAAATGCACAGTGTAGTACATAGTATATGAGTGAGTTGCACTGATAAAACTAGGAAATAAGTAAAGCACAGTGTAGTACATAGTATATGAGTGAGTTGCACTGTAAAAACTAGAAAATAAGAAACGCACATTGTAGAATACAGTATGAGTGAGTTGCATTGAAAATCCTGAAATATAAGAAACGCACAGTGTAGTACATAGTATATGAGTGAGTTGCAGTGAAAAACCTAGAAAATAAGAAACGCGTATTGTAGAATACAGTATATGAGTGAGTTGCACTGAGAAACCTAGAAAATAAGAAACGCACATATTGGAATACAGTATATGAGTGAGTTTCACTGAGAAAACTAGAAAATATGTAAAGCACAGTGTAGTACATAGTATGTGTGAGTTGCACTGTAAAACCTAGAAAACAAGAAAGGCACATTGTAGACTACACTATGAGTGAGATGCATTGAAAATCCTGAAATATAAGAAACGCACAGTGTAGTACATAGAATATGAGTAAGTTGCACTGAAAAACCTAGAAAATAAGAAACGCACATATTAGAATACAGTATATGGGTGAGTTGCACTGAAAAACCTAGAAAACATGAAATTCACATTGTAGTACATAGTAGAGGAGTGAGTTGCAAGGTAAAACCTAGAACATAAAAAGGCACATTGTAGTCAACAGTATATGAGTGATTTGCACTGAAAAATCTAGAAAATATGAAACGCACAAGTAATGCATAGTATATGAGTGAGTTGTACTGTAAAACCTAGAAAATGAGAAACGCACATTGTAGAATACAGTATGAATGAGTTGCACTGAAAATCCTGAAATATAAGAAACACACATTGTAGTACATAGGATATGAGTGAGTTGCTATGAAAAACCTAGAATATAAGAAACGCACAGTGTAGTACATAGTATATGAGTGAGTTGCATTGAATAACTTAGAATATAAGAAACGCACAGTGTAGTACATAGTATATGAGTGAGTTACACTGAAAAACCCTGATTGCAAGAAACGCACAGTGTAGTACAGAGTATATGAGTGAGTTGCACTGAAAAACTTAGAATTTAAAAAACACACAGTTTAGCACATTTTATATGAGTGATTGCACTGAAAAACTTAGAATATAAGAAACGCACAGTGTACTACATAGTATATGAGTGAGTTGCACTGAAAAACCCTGATTACAAGAAACACATAGTGTAGTACATAGTATATGAGTGAGTTGCATTGAAAAACTTAGAATAAGAAACGCACAGTGTAGTACATAGTATATGAGTGAGTTGCACTGAAAAACTTAGAATGTAAGAAACGCACAGTGTAGTACATAGTATATGAGTGAGTTGCACTGAAAAACACTGATTACACGAAACACACTGTGTAATACATAGTATATGGGTGAGTGGCACTGAAAAACCATGACTACAGGAAACACAGAGTGTTGTTCATAATATATGAGTGAGTTGCACTGAAAAACCGTGATTACTCGAAACGCACAGTGTAGTATGAGTGAGTTGCACTAAAAATCTTAGAATATAAGAAACGCACAGTGTAGTACATAGTAATTGAGTGAGTTTCACTGAAAAACTTAGAATATAAGAACCGCACAGTGTAGTACATAGTATATGAGTGAGTTGCACTGAAAAACCCTGATTACACGAAATGCAAAGTGCGTTTCGTACTCATAGTATATGAGTGACTTGCACTGAAAAACAATGATTACAAGAAACGCACAGTGTACTACATAGTATATGATTGAGTAGCACTGAAAAACTTAGAATATAAGAAACGCACAGTGTAGTACATAGTATATGAGAGAGTTGCACTGAAAAACCCTGATTACATGAAACGCACAGTGTAGTACATAGTATATGAGTGAATTGCACTGAAAAACTTAGAATATAAGAAACGCACAGTGTAGTACATAGTATATGAGTAAGTTGCACTGAAAAACTTAGAATATAAGAAACGCACAGTGTAGTACATAGTATATGAGTGAGTTGCATTGAATAACTTAGAATATAAGAAACGAACAGTGTAGTACATAGTATATGATTGTGTTTCACTGAAAAACTTAGAATATAAGATACACACAGTGTAGTACATAGTATATGAGTGTGTTGCACTTAAAAACTTAGAATATAAGAAACACACAGTGTAGTACATAGTATATGAGTGAGTTGCACTGAAAAACCCTGATTACATGAAAAGCACAGTGTAGTACATAGTATATGAGTGAGTTGCACTGAAAAACCCTGATTACACAAAACGCACAGTGTAGTTCTTAATATATGAGTGAGTTGCAATGAAAAACCGTGATTACACGAAAAGCACAGTGTAGTACATAGTATATGAGTGCGTTGGACTGAAAAACATAGAATATAAGAAACACACAGTGTAGTATATAGTATATGAGTGAGTTGCACTGAAAAACTTAGAATATAAGAAACGCACAGTGTAGTACATAGTATATGAGTGAGTTGCATTGAATAACTTAGAATATAAGAAACGCACAGTGTAGTACATAGTGTATGAGTGAGTTACACTGAAACCCTGAATGCAAGAAACACACAGTGTAGTACATAGTATATGAGTGAGTTGCACTGAAAAACTTAGAATATAAGAAAAGCACAGTGTAGTACATAGTATATGAGAGAGTTGCACTGAAAAACCCTGATTACATGAATTGCACAGTGTAGTACATAGTATATGAGTGAGTTGCACTGAAAAACCCTGATTACAAGAAACACATAGTGTAGTACATATTATATGATTGTGTTGCACTGAAAAACTTAGAATATAAGAAACGAACAGTGTACTACATAGTATATGAGTGAGTTGCACTGAAAAACCCTGATTACAAGAAACACATAGTGTAGTACATAGTATATGAGTGAGTTGCATTGAAAAACTTAGAATAAGAAAGGCACAGTGTAGTATATAGTATATGAGTGAGTTGCACTGAAAAACTTAGAATGTAAGAAACGCACAGTGTAGTACATAGTATATGAGTGAGTTGCACTGAAAAACACTGATTACACGAAACGCACTGTGTAATACATAGTATATGAGTGAGTGGCACTGAAAAACCATGACTACAGGAAACACACAGTGTTGTTCATAATATATGAGTGAGTTGCACTGAAAAACCGTGATTACTCGAAACGCACAGTGTAGTATGATTGAGTTGAACTATAAATCTTAGAATATAAGAAACGCACAGTGTAGTACATAGTAATTGAGTGAGTTTCACTGAAAAACTTAGAATGTAAGAACTGCACAGTGTAGTACATAGTATATGAGTGAGTTGCACTGAAAAACCCTGATTACACGAAACGCACAGTGTAGTACATAGTATATGAGTGAGTTGCACTGAAAAACACTGATCACAAGAAATGCACACTGTAGTACATAGTATATGAGGGACTTGCACTGAAAAACCATGATTACAAGAAATGCACAGTGTACTACATAGTATATGAGTGAGTTTCACTTAAAAACTTAGAATATAAGAAACGCACAGTGTAGTACATATTATATGACTGAGTTGCACTGAAAACCCTGATTATACGAAACGCAAAGTGTCTTTCCTACTTATAGTATATGAGTGACTTGCACTGAAAAACCATGATTACAAGAAACACACAGTGTAGTACATAGTATATGATTGAGTTGCACTGAAAAACTTAGAATATAAGAAATGCACAGTGTAGTACATAATATATGAGAGAGTTAGACTTTAAAATTTATAATATAAGAAACGCACAGTGTAGTACATAGTATATGAGTGAATTGCACTGAAAAACTTAGATTATAAGAAACGCACACTGTAGTACATAGTATATGAGTGAGTTGCACTGAAAAACTTAGAATATAAGAAACGAACAGTGTAGTACATAGTATATGAGTGAGTTGCACTGAAAAACTAAGAATATAAGAAACGCACAGCGTAGTACATAGTATATGAGTATGTTGCACTTAAAAACTTAGAATATAAGAAACGCACAGTGTACTACATAGTATATGTGTTAGTTGCACTGACAAACCCAGATTACACGAAACGCACAGTGTAGTACATAGTATATGAGTGAGTTGCACTGAAAAAACCTGATTACACGAAATGCACAGTGTAGTACATAGTATATGAATGAGTTGCACTGAAAAACCCTGATCACAAGAAATGAACAGTGTAGTACATAGTATGAGTGAGTTGCACTGAAAAATTTAGACTATAAGAAACGCACAGTGTAGTACATAGTATATGAGTGAGTTGCACTGAAAACTTAGAATATAAGAAACGCACAGTGTAGTACATAGTATATGAGTGTGTTGCACTGAAAAACTTAGCATATAAGAAACGCAGTGTAGTACATAGTATATGAGTAAGTTATACTGAAAAACTTAGAATATAAGAAACGCACAGTGTAGTACATAGTATATGAGCGAGTTGCACTGAAAAACTTAGAATATAAGAAACAAACAGTGTAGTACATAGTATATAATTGATTTGCACTGAAAAACTTAGAATATAAGAAATGAACAGTGTAGTACATAGTATATGAGTGAGTTGCACTGAAAAATTTAGACTATAAGAAACGCACAATGTAGTATATTGTATATGAGTGAGTTGTACTGAAAAACTTAGAATATAAGAAACGCACAGTGTAGTACATAGTATATGAGTGAGTTGCACTGAAAACTTAGAATATAAGAAACGCACAGTGTAGTACATAGTATATGAGTGTGTTGCACTGAAAAACTTAGAATATAAGAAACGCACAGTGTAGTACATAGTATATGAGCGAGTTGCACTGAAAAACTTAGAATATAAGAAACACACAGTGTAGTACATTTTATATAATTCATTTGCAATGAAAAACTTAGAATATAAGAAATGCACAGTGTAATACATAGTATATGAGTGAGCTGCATTGAAAAACTTAGTATATAAGAAACGCACAGTGTAGTACATGGTATATGAGTGAGTTGCTTTTAAAAACTTAGAATATAAGAATCGCACAGTGTAGAACATAGTATATGAGTGACTTGCACTGAAAAACCATGATTACAAGAAACGCACAGTGCAGTATATAGTATATGATTGAGATGCACTGAAAAACTTAGAATATAAGAAACGCACCGTGTAGTATATAGTATATGAGTGAGTTGCACTTTAAAACTTAGAATATGAGAAACGCATCGTGTAGTACATAGTATATAAGTGAATTGCACTTAAAAACTTAGAATATAAGAAACGCACAGTGTAGTACATAGTATATGAGTATATGAGTTAGTTGCACTGAAAATCCGTGATTACACGAAACGCACAGTGTAGTACATAGTATATGAGTGCGATGCATTGAAAAACTTAGAATATAAGAAATGCACAGTGTAGTACATATTATATGAGTGAATTGCACTTACAAACTTAGAATATAAGAAACGCACAGTGTAGTATATTATATATGAGTGAGTTACACTGAAAAAACCTGATTGCAAGAAATGCACAGTGTAGTACATAGGATATGAGTGAGTTTCAATGAAAAACTTAGAATATAAGAAACGCACAGTGTAGTACATAGTATATGAGTGAGTTGCCCTGAAAAACTTAGAATGTAAAAAACGCACAGTGTAATACATAGTATATGAGTGAGTGGCACTGAAAAACCCTGATTACACGAAACACACAGTGGTGTTCATAATATATGAGTGAGTTGCACTTAAAAACCCTGATTACACGAAACGCACCGTGTAATACATAGTATATGAGTGAGTGGCACTGAAAAACCATGACTACAGGAAACACACAGTGTTGTTCATAATATATGAGTGAGTTGCACTGAAAAACCGTGATTACTCGAAACGCACAGTGTAGTATGAGTGAGTTGCACTAAAAATCTTAGAATATAAGAAACCCACAGTGTAGTACATAGTAATTGAGTGAGTTTCACTGAAAAACTTAGAATATAAGAACCGCACAGTGTAGTACATAGTATATGAGTGAGTTGCACTGAAAAACCCTGATTACACGAAACGCACAGTGTAGTACATAGTATATGAGTGAGTTTCACTGAAAAACCCTGATCACAAGAAATGCACACTGTAGTACATAGTATATTAGTGAGTTGCACTGAAAAAATTAGAATTTATTGAAAAACCCTGATTACATGAATTGCACAGTGTAGTACATAGTATATGAGTGAGTTGCACTGAAAAACCCTGATTACAAGAAACACATAGTGTAGTACATAGTATATGATTGTGTTGCACTGAAAAACTTAGAATATAAGAAACGAACAGTGTACTACATAGTATATGAGTGAGTTGCACTGAAAAACCCTGATTACAAGAAACACATAGTGTAGTACATAGTATATGAGTGAGTTGCATTGAAAAACTTAGAATAAGAAAGGCACAGTGTAGTATATAGTATATGAGTGAGTTGCACTGAAAAACTTAGAATGTAAGAAACGCACAGCGTAGTACATAGTATATGAGTGAGTTGCACTGAAAAACACTGATTACACGAAACGCACTGTGTAATACATAGTATATGAGTGAGTGGAACTGAAAAACCATGACTACAGGAAACACACAGTGTTGTTCATAATATATGAGTGAGTTGCACTGAAAAACCATGATTACTCGAAACGCACAGTGTAGTATGATTGAGTTGAACTATAAATCTTAGAATATAAGAAACGCACAGTGTAGTACATAGTAATTGAGTGAGTTTCACTGAAAAACTTAGAATGTAAGATCTGCACAGTGTAGTACATAGTATATGAGTGAGTTGCAATGAAAAACCCTGATTACACGAAACGCACAGTGTAGTACATAGTATATGAGTGAGTTGCACTGAAAAACACTGATCACAAGAAATGCACACTGTAGTACATAGTATATGAGGGACTTGCACTGAAAAACCATGATTACAAGAAATGCACAGTGTACTACATAGTATATGAGTGAGTTGCACTTAAAAACTTAGAATATAAGAAACGCACAGTGTAGTACATATTATATGACTGAGTTGCACTGAAAACCCTGATTATACGAAACACAAAGTGTCTTTCCTACTTATAGTATATGAGTGACTTGCACTGAAAAACCATGATTACAAGAAACGCACAGTGTAGTACATAGTATATGATTGAGTTGCACTGAAAAACTTAGAATATAAGAAATGCACAGTGTAGTACATAGTATATGAGAGAGTTAGACTTTAAAATTTAGAATATAAGAAACGCACAGTGTAGTACATAGTATATGAGTGAATTGCACTGAAAAACTTAGATTATAAGAAACGCACTGTGTAGTACATAGTATATGAGTGAGTTGCACTGAAAAACTTAGAATATAAGAAACGAACAGTGTAGTACATAGTATATGAGTGAGTTGCACTGAAAAACTAAGAATATAAGAAACGCACAGCGTAGTACATAGTATATGAGTATGTTGCACTTAAAAACTTAGAATATAAGAAACGTACAGTGTACTACATAGTATATGTGTTAGTTGCACTGAAAAACCCAGATTACACGAAACGCACAGTGTAGTACATAGTATATGAGTGAGTTGCACTGAAAAAACCTGATTACACGAAATGCACAGTGTAGTACATAGTATATGAATGAGTTGCACTGAAAAACCCTGATCACAAGAAATGAACAGTGTAGTACATAGTATATGAGTGAGTTGCACTGAAAAATTTAGACTATAAGAAACGCACAGTGTAGTACATAGTATATGAGTGAGTTGCACTGAAAACTTAGAATATAAGAAACGCACAGTGTAGTACATAGTATATGAGTGTGTTGCACTGAAAAACTTAGAATATAAGAAACGCAGTGTAGTACATAATATATGAGTAAGTTATACTTAAAAACTTAGAATATAAGAAACGCACAGTGTAGTACATAGTATATGAGCGAGTTGCACTGAAAAACTTAGAATATAAGAAACAAACAGTGTAGTACATAGTATATAATTGATTTGCACTGAAAAACTTAGAATATAAGAAATGCACAGTGTAATACATAGTATATGAGTGAGCTGCATTGAAAAACTTAGTATATAAGAAACGCACAGTGTAGTACATATTATATGAGGGAGTTGCTTTTAAAAACTTAGAATATAAGAATCGCACAGTGTAGAACATAGTATATGAGTGACTTGCACTGAAAAACCATGATTACAATAAACGCACAGTGTAGAACATAGTATATGAGTGACTTGCACTGAAAAACCATGATTACAATAAACGCACAGTGTAGTACATAGTATATGATTGAGTTGCACTGAAAAACTTAGAATATAAGAAATGCACAGTGTAGTACATAGTATATGAGTGCGTTGCATTGAAAAACTTAGAATATAAGAAACGCACAGTGTAGTACATAGTATATGAGTGAGTTGCACTGAAAAACACAGATTACACGAAACGCACAGTGTAGTACATAGTATATGAGTGAGTTGCACTGAAAAAACCTGATTAAACGAAATGCACAGTGTTTTACATAGTATATGAATGAGTTGCACTGAAAAACCCTGATCAAAAGAAATGAACAGTGTAGTACATAATATATGAGTGAGTTGCACTGAAAAATTTAGACTATAAGAAACGCACAATGTAGTATATTGTATATGAGTGAGTTGCACTGAAAAACTTTGAATATAAGAAACGCACAGTGTAGTACATAGTATATGAGTGAGTTGCACTGAAAACTTAGAATATAAGAAACGCACAGTGTAGTACATAGTATATGAGTGTGTTGCACTGAAAAACTTAGAATATAAGAAACGCACAGTGTAGTACATAGTATATGAGCGAGTTGCACTGAAAAACTTAGAATATAAGAAACACACAGTGTAGTACATTTTATATAATTGATTTGCAATGAAAAACTTAGAATATAAGAAATGCACAGTGTAATACATAGTATATGAGTGAGCTGCATTGAAAAACTTAGTATATAAGAAACGCACAGTGTAGTACATGGTATATGAGTGAGTTGCTTTTAAAAACTTAGAATATAAGAATCGCACAGTGTAGAACATAGTATATGAGTGACTTGCACTGAAAAACCATGATACAAGAAACGCACAGTGCAGTATATAGTATATGATTGAGATGCACTGAAAAACTTAGAATATAAGAAACGCACCGTGTAGTATATAGTATATGAGTGAGTTGCACTTTAAAACTTAGAATATGAGAAACGCATCGTGTAGTACATAGTATATAAGTGAATTGCACTTAAAAACTTAGAATATAAGAAACGCACAGTGTAGTACATAGTATATGAGTATATGAGTTAGTTGCACTGAAAAACCGTGATTACACGAAACGCACAGTGTAGTACATAGTATATGAGTGCGTTGCATTGAAAAACTTAGAATATAAGAAATGCACAGTGTAGTACATATTATATGAGTGAATTGCACTTACAAACTTAGAATATAAGAAACACACAGTGTAGTATATTATATATGAGTGAGTTACACTGAAAAAACCTGATTGCAAGAAATGCACAGTGTAGTACATAGGATATGAGTGAGTTTCAATGAAAAACTTAGAATATAAGAAACGCACAGTGTAGTACATAGTATATGAGTGAGTTGCCCTGAAAAACTTAGAATGTAAAAAACGCACAGTGTAATACATAGTATATGAGTGAGTGGCACTGAAAAACCCTGATTACATGAAACACACAGTGGTGTTCATAATATATGAGTGAGTTGCACTTAAAAACCCTGATTACACGAAACGCACCGTGTAATACATAGTATATGAGTGAGTGGCACTGAAAAACCATGACTACAGGAAACACACAGTGTTGTTCATAATATATGAGTGAGTTGCACTGAAAAACCGTGATTACTCGAAACGCACAGTGTAGTATGAGTGAGTTGCACTAAAAATCTTAGAATATAAGAAATGCACAGTGTAGTACATAGTAATTGAGTGAGTTTCACTGAAAAACTTAGAATATAAGAACCGCACAGTGTAGTACATAGTATATGAGTGAGTTGCACTGAAAAACCCTGATTACACGAAACGCACAGTGTAGTACATAGTATATGAGTGAGTTTCACTGAAAAACCCTGATCACAAGAAATGCACACTGTAGTACATAGTATATTAGTGAGTTGCACTGAAAAAATTAGAATTTATTGAAAAACCCGGATTAAACGAAACGCATAGTGTAGTACATAGTATATGAGTGAGTTGCACTGAAAAACTTAGAATTTACTGAAAAACCCGCTTTACACGAAATGCACAGTGTAGTACATAGTATATGAGCGAGTTGCACTGAAAAACTTAGAATATAAGAAACACACAGTGTTGTACATAGTATATCATTGATTTGCACTGAAAAACGTAGAATATAAGAAACGCACAGTGTAGTACATAGTATATGAGTGAGTTGCATTGAAAAACTTAGTATATAAGAAACGCACCGTGTAATACATAGTATATGAGTGAGTTGCTTTTAAAAACTTAGAATATAAGAATCGCACAGTGTAGAACATAGTATATGAGTGACTTGAACTGTAAAACCATGATTACAAGAAACGCACAGTGCAGTATATAGTATATGATTGAGTTGAACTGAAAAACTTAGAATATAAGAAACGCACAGTGTAGTATATAGTATATGAGTGAGTTCCACTTTAAAACTTAGAATATGAGAAACGCATCATGTAGTACATAGTATATAAGTGAATTGCACTTAAAAACTTAGAATATAAGAAACGCACAGTGTAGTACATAGTATATGAGTATATGAGTTAGTTGCACTGAAAAACAGTGTAGTTCATAATATATGAGTGAGTTGCACTGAAAAACTGTGATTACACGAAACGCACAGTATAGTACATAGTATATGAGTGCGTTGCATTAAAAAACTTAGAATATAAGAAACGCACAGTGTAGTACATAGTATATGAGTGAATTGCACTTACAAACTTAGAATATAAGAAACGCACAGTGTAGTATATAGTATATGAGTGAGTTACACTGAAAAACCCTGATTGCAAGAACTGCACAGTGTAGTATATAGGATATGAGTGAGTTTCAATGAAAAACTTAGAATATAAGAAACGCACAGTGTAGTACATAGTATATGAGTGAGTTGCAGTGAAAAACTTAGAATGTAAAAAACGCACAGTGTAATACATAGTATATGAGTGAGTGGCACTGAAAAAACCTGATTACACGAAACACACAGTGGTGTTCATAATATATGAGTGAGTTGCACTTAAAAACCCTGATTACACGAAACGCACCGTGTAATACATAGTATATGAGTGATTGGCACTGAAAAACCATGACTACAGGAAACACAGAGTATTGTTCATAATATATGAGTGAGTTGCACTGAAAAACCGTGATTACTTGAAACGCACAGTGTAGTATGAGTGAGTTGCACTAAAAATCTTAGAATATAAGAAACGCACAGTGTAGTACATAGTAATTGAGTGAGTTTCACTGAAAAACTTAGAATGTAAGAACCGCACAGTGTAGTACATAGTATATGAGTGAGTTGCACTGAAAAACCCTGATTACACGAAACGCACAGTGTAGTACATAGTATATGAGTGAGTTTCACTGAAAAACCCTGATCACAAGAAATGCACACTGTAGTACATAGTATATTAGTGAGTTGCACTGAAAAAATTAGAATTTATTGAAAAACCCGGGTTAAACGAAACGCATAGTGTAGTACATAGTATATGAGTGAGTTGCACTGAAAAACTTAGACTTTACTGAAAAACACGCTTTACAAGAAATGCACAGTGTAGTACATAGTATATGAGTGAGTTGCACTGAAAAACTTAGAAAATAAGAAACGCACAGTGTAGTACATAGTATATGAGTGAGTTTTACTGAAAAACCCGGATTACAGGAAATGCACAGTGTAGTAATAGTATATGAGTGAGTTGCACTGAGAAACTTAGAACATAAGAAACGCACATTTTTGTACATAGTATATGAGTGAGTTTTACTGAAAAACCCGGATTACACGAAATGCACAGTGTAGTATATAGTATATGAGTGAGTTGCACTAAAAAACTTAGAATTTACTTAAAAACCCGCATTACAGGAAATGCACAGTGTAGTACATAGTATATGAGTGAGTTGCACTCAAATATTTAGAATATAAGAAACGCACAGTGTAGTACATAGTATATGAGTGAGTTGCACTGAAAAAACCTGATTAAACGAAATGCACAGTGTATTACATAGTATATGAATGAGTTGCACTGAAAAACCCTGATCAAAAGAAATGAACAGTGTAGTACATAGTATATGAGTGAGTTGCACTGAAAAATTTAGACTATAAGAAACGCACAATGTAGTATATTGTATATGAGTGAGTTGCACTGAAAAACTTAGAATATAAGAAACGCACAGTGTAGTACATAGTATATGAGTGAGTTGCACTGAAAACTTAGAATATAAGAAACGCACAGTGTAGTACATAGTATATGAGTGTGTTGCACTGAAAAACTTAGAATATAAGAAACGCACAGTGTAGTACATAGTATATGAGCGAGTTGCACTGAAAAACTTAGAATATAAGAAACACACAGTGTAGTACATTTTATATAATTGATTTGCAATGAAAAACTTAGAATATAAGAAATGCACAGTGTAATACATAGTATATGAGTGAGCTGCATTGAAAAACTTAGTATATAAGAAACGCACAGTGTAGTACATGGTATATGAGTGAGTTGCTTTTAAAAACTTAGAATATAAGAAACGCACAGTGTAGTACATAGTATATGAGTGTGTTGCACTGAAAAACTTAGAATATAAGAAACGCACAGTGTAGTACATAGTATATGAGCGAGTTGCACTGAAAAACTTAGAATATAAGAAACACACAGTGTAGTACATTTTATATAATTGATTTGCAATGAAAAACTTAGAATATAAGAAATGCACAGTGTAATACATAGTATATGAGTGAGCTGCATTGAAAAACTTAGTATATAAGAAACGCACAGTGTAGTACATGGTATATGAGTGAGTTGCTTTTAAAAACTTAGAATATAAGAATCGCACAGTGTAGAACATAGTATATGAGTGACTTGCACTGAAAAACCATGATACAAGAAACGCACAGTGCAGTATATAGTATATGATTGAGATGCACTGAAAAACTTAGAATATAAGAAACGCACCGTGTAGTATATAGTATATGAGTGAGTTGCACTTTAAAACTTAGAATATGAGAAACGCATCGTGTAGTACATAGTATATAAGTGAATTGCACTTAAAAACTTAGAATATAAGAAACGCACAGTGTAGTACATAGTATATGAGTATATGAGTTAGTTGCACTGAAAAACCGTGATTACACGAAACGCACAGTGTAGTACATAGTATATGAGTGCGTTGCATTGAAAAACTTAGAATATAAGAAATGCACAGTGTAGTACATATTATATGAGTGAATTGCACTTACAAACTTAGAATATAAGAAACGCACAGTGTAGTATATTATATATGAGTGAGTTACACTGAAAAAACCTGATTGCAAGAAATGCACAGTGTAGTACATAGGATATGAGTGAGTTTCAATGAAAAACTTAGAATATAAGAAACGCACAGTGTAGTACATAGTATATGAGTGAGTTGCCCTGAAAAACTTAGAATGTAAAAAACGCACAGTGTAATACATAGTATATGAGTGAGTGGCACTGAAAAACCCTGATTACATGAAACACACAGTGGTGTTCATAATATATGAGTGAGTTGCACTTAAAAACCCTGATTACACGAAACGCACCGTGTAATACATAGTATATGAGTGAGTGGCACTGAAAAACCATGACTACAGGAAACACACAGTGTTGTTCATAATATATGAGTGAGTTGCACTGAAAAACCGTGATTACTCGAAACGCACAGTGTAGTATGAGTGAGTTGCACTAAAAATCTTAGAATATAAGAAATGCACAGTGTAGTACATAGTAATTGAGTGAGTTTCACTGAAAAACTTAGAATATAAGAACCGCACAGTGTAGTACATAGTATATGAGTGAGTTGCACTGAAAAACCCTGATTACACGAAACGCACAGTGTAGTACATAGTATATGAGTGAGTTTCACTGAAAAACCCTGATCACAAGAAATGCACACTGTAGTACATAGTATATTAGTGAGTTGCACTGAAAAAATTAGAATTTATTGAAAAACCCGGATTAAACGAAACGCATAGTGTAGTACATAGTATATGAGTGAGTTGCACTGAAAAACTTAGAATTTACTGAAAAACCCGCTTTACACGAAATGCACAGTGTAGTACATAGTATATGAGCGAGTTGCACTGAAAAACTTAGAATATAAGAAACACACAGTGTTGTACATAGTATATCATTGATTTGCACTGAAAAACGTAGAATATAAGAAACGCACAGTGTAGTACATAGTATATGAGTGAGTTGCATTGAAAAACTTAGTATATAAGAAACGCACCGTGTAATACATAGTATATGAGTGAGTTGCTTTTAAAAACTTAGAATATAAGAATCGCACAGTGTAGAACATAGTATATGAGTGACTTGAACTGTAAAACCATGATTACAAGAAACGCACAGTGCAGTATATAGTATATGATTGAGTTGAACTGAAAAACTTAGAATATAAGAAACGCACAGTGTAGTATATAGTATATGAGTGAGTTCCACTTTAAAACTTAGAATATGAGAAACGCATCATGTAGTACATAGTATATAAGTGAATTGCACTTAAAAACTTAGAATATAAGAAACGCACAGTGTAGTACATAGTATATGAGTATATGAGTTAGTTGCACTGAAAAACAGTGTAGTTCATAATATATGAGTGAGTTGCACTGAAAAACTGTGATTACACGAAACGCACAGTATAGTACATAGTATATGAGTGCGTTGCATTAAAAAACTTAGAATATAAGAAACGCACAGTGTAGTACATAGTATATGAGTGAATTGCACTTACAAACTTAGAATATAAGAAACGCACAGTGTAGTATATAGTATATGAGTGAGTTACACTGAAAAACCCTGATTGCAAGAACTGCACAGTGTAGTATATAGGATATGAGTGAGTTTCAATGAAAAACTTAGAATATAAGAAACGCACAGTGTAGTACATAGTATATGAGTGAGTTGCAGTGAAAAACTTAGAATGTAAAAAACGCACAGTGTAATACATAGTATATGAGTGAGTGGCACTGAAAAAACCTGATTACACGAAACACACAGTGGTGTTCATAATATATGAGTGAGTTGCACTTAAAAACCCTGATTACACGAAACGCACCGTGTAATACATAGTATATGAGTGATTGGCACTGAAAAACCATGACTACAGGAAACACAGAGTGTTGTTCATAATATATGAGTGAGTTGCACTGAAAAACCGTGATTACTCGAAACGCACAGTGTAGTATGAGTGAGTTGCACTAAAAATCTTAGAATATAAGAAACGCACAGTGTAGTACATAGTAATTGAGTGAGTTTCACTGAAAAACTTAGAATGTAAGAACCGCACAGTGTAGTACATAGTATATGAGTGAGTTGCACTGAAAAACCCTGATTACACGAAACGCACAGTGTAGTACATAGTATATGAGTGAGTTTCACTGAAAAACCCTGATCACAAGAAATGCACACTGTAGTACATAGTATATTAGTGAGTTGCACTGAAAAAATTAGAATTTATTGAAAAACCCGGGTTAAACGAAACGCATAGTGTAGTACATAGTATATGAGTGAGTTGCACTGAAAAACTTAGACTTTACTGAAAAACACGCTTTACAAGAAATGCACAGTGTAGTACATAGTATATGAGTGAGTTGCACTGAAAAACTTAGAAAATAAGAAACGCACAGTGTAGTACATAGTATATGAGTGAGTTTTACTGAAAAACCCGGATTACAGGAAATGCACAGTGTAGTAATAGTATATGAGTGAGTTGCACTGAGAAACTTAGAACATAAGAAACGCACATTTTTGTACATAGTATATGAGTGAGTTTTACTGAAAAACCCGGATTACACGAAATGCACAGTGTAGTATATAGTATATGAGTGAGTTGCACTAAAAAACTTAGAATTTACTTAAAAACCCGCATTACAGGAAATGCACAGTGTAGTACATAGTATATGAGTGAGTTGCACTCAAATATTTAGAATATAAGAAACGCACAGTGTAGTACATAGTATATGAGTGAGTTGCACTGAAAAAACCTGATTAAACGAAATGCACAGTGTATTACATAGTATATGAATGAGTTGCACTGAAAAACCCTGATCAAAAGAAATGAACAGTGTAGTACATAGTATATGAGTGAGTTGCACTGAAAAATTTAGACTATAAGAAACGCACAATGTAGTATATTGTATATGAGTGAGTTGCACTGAAAAACTTAGAATATAAGAAACGCACAGTGTAGTACATAGTATATGAGTGAGTTGCACTGAAAACTTAGAATATAAGAAACGCACAGTGTAGTACATAGTATATGAGTGTGTTGCACTGAAAAACTTAGAATATAAGAAACGCACAGTGTAGTACATAGTATATGAGCGAGTTGCACTGAAAAACTTAGAATATAAGAAACACACAGTGTAGTACATTTTATATAATTGATTTGCAATGAAAAACTTAGAATATAAGAAATGCACAGTGTAATACATAGTATATGAGTGAGCTGCATTGAAAAACTTAGTATATAAGAAACGCACAGTGTAGTACATGGTATATGAGTGAGTTGCTTTTAAAAACTTAGAATATAAGAAACGCACAGTGTAGTACATAGTATATGAGTGTGTTGCACTGAAAAACTTAGAATATAAGAAACGCACAGTGTAGTACATAGTATATGAGCGAGTTGCACTGAAAAACTTAGAATATAAGAAACACACAGTGTAGTACATTTTATATAATTGATTTGCAATGAAAAACTTAGAATATAAGAAATGCACAGTGTAATACATAGTATATGAGTGAGCTGCATTGAAAAACTTAGTATATAAGAAACGCACAGTGTAGTACATGGTATATGAGTGAGTTGCTTTTAAAAACTTAGAATATAAGAATCGCACAGTGTAGAACATAGTATATGAGTGACTTGCACTGAAAAACCATGATACAAGAAACGCACAGTGCAGTATATAGTATATGATTGAGATGCACTGAAAAACTTAGAATATAAGAAACGCACCGTGTAGTATATAGTATATGAGTGAGTTGCACTTTAAAACTTAGAATATGAGAAACGCATCGTGTAGTACATAGTATATAAGTGAATTGCACTTAAAAACTTAGAATATAAGAAACGCACAGTGTAGTACATAGTATATGAGTATATGAGTTAGTTGCACTGAAAAACCGTGATTACACGAAACGCACAGTGTAGTACATAGTATATGAGTGCGTTGCATTGAAAAACTTAGAATATAAGAAATGCACAGTGTAGTACATATTATATGAGTGAATTGCACTTACAAACTTAGAATATAAGAAACGCACAGTGTAGTATATTATATATGAGTGAGTTACACTGAAAAAACCTGATTGCAAGAAATGCACAGTGTAGTACATAGGATATGAGTGAGTTTCAATGAAAAACTTAGAATATAAGAAACGCACAGTGTAGTACATAGTATATGAGTGAGTTGCCCTGAAAAACTTAGAATGTAAAAAACGCACAGTGTAATACATAGTATATGAGTGAGTGGCACTGAAAAACCCTGATTACATGAAACACACAGTGGTGTTCATAATATATGAGTGAGTTGCACTTAAAAACCCTGATTACACGAAACGCACCGTGTAATACATAGTATATGAGTGAGTGGCACTGAAAAACCATGACTACAGGAAACACACAGTGTTGTTCATAATATATGAGTGAGTTGCACTGAAAAACCGTGATTACTCGAAACGCACAGTGTAGTATGAGTGAGTTGCACTAAAAATCTTAGAATATAAGAAATGCACAGTGTAGTACATAGTAATTGAGTGAGTTTCACTGAAAAACTTAGAATATAAGAACCGCACAGTGTAGTACATAGTATATGAGTGAGTTGCACTGAAAAACCCTGATTACACGAAACGCACAGTGTAGTACATAGTATATGAGTGAGTTTCACTGAAAAACCCTGATCACAAGAAATGCACACTGTAGTACATAGTATATTAGTGAGTTGCACTGAAAAAATTAGAATTTATTGAAAAACCCGGATTAAACGAAACGCATAGTGTAGTACATAGTATATGAGTGAGTTGCACTGAAAAACTTAGAATTTACTGAAAAACCCGCTTTACACGAAATGCACAGTGTAGTACATAGTATATGAGCGAGTTGCACTGAAAAACTTAGAATATAAGAAACACACAGTGTTGTACATAGTATATCATTGATTTGCACTGAAAAACGTAGAATATAAGAAACGCACAGTGTAGTACATAGTATATGAGTGAGTTGCATTGAAAAACTTAGTATATAAGAAACGCACCGTGTAATACATAGTATATGAGTGAGTTGCTTTTAAAAACTTAGAATATAAGAATCGCACAGTGTAGAACATAGTATATGAGTGACTTGAACTGTAAAACCATGATTACAAGAAACGCACAGTGCAGTATATAGTATATGATTGAGTTGAACTGAAAAACTTAGAATATAAGAAACGCACAGTGTAGTATATAGTATATGAGTGAGTTCCACTTTAAAACTTAGAATATGAGAAACGCATCATGTAGTACATAGTATATAAGTGAATTGCACTTAAAAACTTAGAATATAAGAAACGCACAGTGTAGTACATAGTATATGAGTATATGAGTTAGTTGCACTGAAAAACAGTGTAGTTCATAATATATGAGTGAGTTGCACTGAAAAACTGTGATTACACGAAACGCACAGTATAGTACATAGTATATGAGTGCGTTGCATTAAAAAACTTAGAATATAAGAAACGCACAGTGTAGTACATAGTATATGAGTGAATTGCACTTACAAACTTAGAATATAAGAAACGCACAGTGTAGTATATAGTATATGAGTGAGTTACACTGAAAAACCCTGATTGCAAGAACTGCACAGTGTAGTATATAGGATATGAGTGAGTTTCAATGAAAAACTTAGAATATAAGAAACGCACAGTGTAGTACATAGTATATGAGTGAGTTGCAGTGAAAAACTTAGAATGTAAAAAACGCACAGTGTAATACATAGTATATGAGTGAGTGGCACTGAAAAAACCTGATTACACGAAACACACAGTGGTGTTCATAATATATGAGTGAGTTGCACTTAAAAACCCTGATTACACGAAACGCACCGTGTAATACATAGTATATGAGTGATTGGCACTGAAAAACCATGACTACAGGAAACACAGAGTGTTGTTCATAATATATGAGTGAGTTGCACTGAAAAACCGTGATTACTCGAAACGCACAGTGTAGTATGAGTGAGTTGCACTAAAAATCTTAGAATATAAGAAACGCACAGTGTAGTACATAGTAATTGAGTGAGTTTCACTGAAAAACTTAGAATGTAAGAACCGCACAGTGTAGTACATAGTATATGAGTGAGTTGCACTGAAAAACCCTGATTACACGAAACGCACAGTGTAGTACATAGTATATGAGTGAGTTTCACTGAAAAACCCTGATCACAAGAAATGCACACTGTAGTACATAGTATATTAGTGAGTTGCACTGAAAAAATTAGAATTTATTGAAAAACCCGGGTTAAACGAAACGCATAGTGTAGTACATAGTATATGAGTGAGTTGCACTGAAAAACTTAGACTTTACTGAAAAACACGCTTTACAAGAAATGCACAGTGTAGTACATAGTATATGAGTGAGTTGCACTGAAAAACTTAGAAAATAAGAAACGCACAGTGTAGTACATAGTATATGAGTGAGTTTTACTGAAAAACCCGGATTACAGGAAATGCACAGTGTAGTAATAGTATATGAGTGAGTTGCACTGAGAAACTTAGAACATAAGAAACGCACATTTTTGTACATAGTATATGAGTGAGTTTTACTGAAAAACCCGGATTACACGAAATGCACAGTGTAGTATATAGTATATGAGTGAGTTGCACTAAAAAACTTAGAATTTACTTAAAAACCCGCATTACAGGAAATGCACAGTGTAGTACATAGTATATGAGTGAGTTGCACTCAAATATTTAGAATATAAGAAACGCACAGTGTAGTACATAGTATATGAGTGAGTTGCACTGAAAAAACCTGATTAAACGAAATGCACAGTGTATTACATAGTATATGAATGAGTTGCACTGAAAAACCCTGATCAAAAGAAATGAACAGTGTAGTACATAGTATATGAGTGAGTTGCACTGAAAAATTTAGACTATAAGAAACGCACAATGTAGTATATTGTATATGAGTGAGTTGCACTGAAAAACTTAGAATATAAGAAACGCACAGTGTAGTACATAGTATATGAGTGAGTTGCACTGAAAACTTAGAATATAAGAAACGCACAGTGTAGTACATAGTATATGAGTGTGTTGCACTGAAAAACTTAGAATATAAGAAACGCACAGTGTAGTACATAGTATATGAGCGAGTTGCACTGAAAAACTTAGAATATAAGAAACACACAGTGTAGTACATTTTATATAATTGATTTGCAATGAAAAACTTAGAATATAAGAAATGCACAGTGTAATACATAGTATATGAGTGAGCTGCATTGAAAAACTTAGTATATAAGAAACGCACAGTGTAGTACATGGTATATGAGTGAGTTGCTTTTAAAAACTTAGAATATAAGAATCGCACAGTGTAGAACATAGTATATGAGTGACTTGCACTGAAAAACCATGATACAAGAAACGCACAGTGCAGTATATAGTATATGATTGAGATGCACTGAAAAACTTAGAATATAAGAAACGCACCGTGTAGTATATAGTATATGAGTGAGTTGCACTTTAAAACTTAGAATATGAGAAACGCATCGTGTAGTACATAGTATATAAGTGAATTGCACTTAAAAACTTAGAATATAAGAAACGCACAGTGTAGTACATAGTATATGAGTATATGAGTTAGTTGCACTGAAAAACCGTGATTACACGAAACGCACAGTGTAGTACATAGTATATGAGTGCGATGCATTGAAAAACTTAGAATATAAGAAATGCACAGTGTAGTACATATTATATGAGTGAATTGCACTTACAAACTTAGAATATAAGAAACGCACAGTGTAGTATATTATATATGAGTGAGTTACACTGAAAAAACCTGATTGCAAGAAATGCACAGTGTAGTACATAGGATATGAGTGAGTTTCAATGAAAAACTTAGAATATAAGAAACGCACAGTGTAGTACATAGTATATGAGTGAGTTGCCCTGAAAAACTTAGAATGTAAAAAACGCACAGTGTAATACATAGTATATGAGTGAGTGGCACTGAAAAACCCTGATTACATGAAACACACAGTGGTGTTCATAATATATGAGTGAGTTGCACTTAAAAACCCTGATTACACGAAACGCACCGTGTAATACATAGTATATGAGTGAGTGGCACTGAAAAACCATGACTACAGGAAACACACAGTGTTGTTCATAATATATGAGTGAGTTGCACTGAAAAACCGTGATTACTCGAAACGCACAGTGTAGTATGAGTGAGTTGCACTAAAAATCTTAGAATATAAGAAATGCACAGTGTAGTACATAGTAATTGAGTGAGTTTCACTGAAAAACTTAGAATATAAGAACCGCACAGTGTAGTACATAGTATATGAGTGAGTTGCACTGAAAAACCCTGATTACACGAAACGCACAGTGTAGTACATAGTATATGAGTGAGTTTCACTGAAAAACCCTGATCACAAGAAATGCACACTGTAGTACATAGTATATTAGTGAGTTGCACTGAAAAAATTAGAATTTATTGAAAAACCCGGATTAAACGAAACGCATAGTGTAGTACATAGTATATGAGTGAGTTGCACTGAAAAACTTAGAATTTACTGAAAAACCCGCTTTACACGAAATGCACAGTGTAGTACATAGTATATGAGCGAGTTGCACTGAAAAACTTAGAATATAAGAAACACACAGTGTTGTACATAGTATATCATTGATTTGCACTGAAAAACGTAGAATATAAGAAACGCACAGTGTAGTACATAGTATATGAGTGAGTTGCATTGAAAAACTTAGTATATAAGAAACGCACCGTGTAATACATAGTATATGAGTGAGTTGCTTTTAAAAACTTAGAATATAAGAATCGCACAGTGTAGAACATAGTATATGAGTGACTTGAACTGTAAAACCATGATTACAAGAAACGCACAGTGCAGTATATAGTATATGATTGAGTTGAACTGAAAAACTTAGAATATAAGAAACGCACAGTGTAGTATATAGTATATGAGTGAGTTCCACTTTAAAACTTAGAATATGAGAAACGCATCATGTAGTACATAGTATATAAGTGAATTGCACTTAAAAACTTAGAATATAAGAAACGCACAGTGTAGTACATAGTATATGAGTATATGAGTTAGTTGCACTGAAAAACAGTGTAGTTCATAATATATGAGTGAGTTGCACTGAAAAACTGTGATTACACGAAACGCACAGTATAGTACATAGTATATGAGTGCGTTGCATTAAAAAACTTAGAATATAAGAAACGCACAGTGTAGTACATAGTATATGAGTGAATTGCACTTACAAACTTAGAATATAAGAAACGCACAGTGTAGTATATAGTATATGAGTGAGTTACACTGAAAAACCCTGATTGCAAGAACTGCACAGTGTAGTATATAGGATATGAGTGAGTTTCAATGAAAAACTTAGAATATAAGAAACGCACAGTGTAGTACATAGTATATGAGTGAGTTGCCCTGAAAAACTTAGAATGTAAAAAACGCACAGTGTAATACATAGTATATGAGTGAGTGGCACTGAAAAAACCTGATTACACGAAACACACAGTGGTGTTCATAATATATGAGTGAGTTGCACTTAAAAACCCTGATTACACGAAACGCACCGTGTAATACATAGTATATGAGTGATTGGCACTGAAAAACCATGACTACAGGAAACACAGAGTGTTGTTCATAATATATGAGTGAGTTGCACTGAAAAACCGTGATTACTCGAAACGCACAGTGTAGTATGAGTGAGTTGCACTAAAAATCTTAGAATATAAGAAACGCACAGTGTAGTACATAGTAATTGAGTGAGTTTCACTGAAAAACTTAGAATGTAAGAACCTCACAGTGTAGTACATAGTATATGAGTGAGTTGCACTGAAAAACCCTGATTACACGAAACGCACAGTGTAGTAAATAGTATATGAGTGAGTTTCACTGAAAAACCTTGATCACAAGAAATGCACACTGTAGTACATAGTATATTAGTGAGTTGCACTGAAAAAATTAGAATTTATTGAAAAACCCGGGTTAAACGAAACGCATAGTGTAGTACATAGTATATGAGTGAGTTGCACTGAAAAACTTAGACTTTACTGAAAAACCCGCTTTACAAGAAATGCACAGTGTAGTACATAGTATATGAGTGAGTTGCACTGAAAAACTTAGAAAATAAGAAACGCACAGTGTAGTACATAGTATATGAGTGAGTTTTACTGAAAAACCCGGATTACAGGAAATGCACAGTGTAGTACATAGTATATGAGTGAGTTGCACTGAGAAACTTAGAACATAAGAAACGCACATTTTTGTACATAGTATATGAGTGAGTTTTACTGAAAAACCCGGATTACACGAAATGCACAGTGTAGTATATAGTATATGAGTGAGTTGCACTAAAAAACTTAGAATTTACTTAAAAACCCGCATTACAGGAAATGCACAGTGTAGTACATAGTATATGAGTGAGTTGCACTGAAATATTTAGAATATAAGAAACGCACAGTGTAGTACATAGTATATGAGTGAGTTGCACTGAAAAGGTTAGAATTTACTGAAAAACCCGCATTACACGAAATGCACAGTGTAGTACATAGTATATGCGTGAGTTGCACTGAAAAACTTAGATTATAAGAAACGCACAGTGTAGTACATAGTATATGAGTTAGTTGCACTGAAAAACTTAGAAAATAAGAAACGCACAGTGTAGTACATAGTATATGAGTGAGTTTTACTGAAAAACCCGGATTACACGAAATGCACAGTGTAGTATATAGTATATGAGTGAGTTGCACTGAAAAATTTAGAATATAAGAAACGCACAGTGTATTACATAGTATATGAGTGAGTTGCCTTGAAAAACGTAGAATTTACTGAAAAACCCGGATTACACGAAATGCACAGTGTAGTACATAGTATATGAGTGAGTAGCACTGAAAAACTAGAATATAAGAAAAGCACTTTGTAGTACATAGTATATGAGTGAGTTGCCTTGAAAAACTTAGAATTTACTGAAAAACCCGGATTACACGAAATGCACAGTTTAGTACATAGTATATGAGTGAGTTGTAGTGAAAAACTTAGAAATTACTGAAAAACCCGGATTACACGAAATGCACAGTGTAGTACATAGTACATGAGTGAGTTTCACTGAAAAACTTAGAATATAAGAATCGCACAGTGTAGTACATAGTATATGAGTGAGTTTTACTGAAAAACCCGCATTACACGAAATGCACAGTGTAGTACATAGTATATGAGTGAGTTGCACTGAAAAACTTAGAATATAAGACATGTACAGTGTAGTACATAGTATATGAATGAGTTGCACTGAAAAACATAGAATTTACTGAAAAACCCGCATTACACGAAATGCACAGTGTAGTACATAGTATATGAGTGAGTTGCACTGAAAAACTTAGAATATAAGAAACGCACAGTGTAGTACATAGTATATGAGTGAGTTTCACTGAAAAACCCTGATTACATGAAAGGCAAAGTGCGTTTCGTACTCATAGTATATGAGTGACTTGCACAGAAAAACAATGATTACAAGAAACGCACAGTGTAGTACATAGTATATGATTGAGTTGCACTGAAAAACTAAGAATATAAGAAACGCACAGTGTAGTACATAGTATATGAGTGAGTTGCACTTTAAAACTTAGAATATAAGAAACCGTGTAGTTCATTGTATATGAGTGAATTGCACTGAAAAACTTAGAATATAAGAAACGCACAGTGTAGTACATAGTATATGAGTGAGTTGCACTTTAAAACTTAGAATATAAGAAACGCACAGTGTAGTATATATTATATGAGTGAGGTGCACTGAAAAACTTACAATATAAGAAACGCACAGTGTAGTACATAGTATATGATTGAGTTGCACTGAAAAACTTAGAAAATAAGAAACGCACAGTGTAGTACATAGTATAAGAGTCAGTTTTACTGAAAAACCTGGAGTACACAAAATGCACAGTGTAGTACATAGTATATGAGTTAGTAGCACTGAACAATTTAGAATATAAGAAACGCACATTGTAGTACATAGTATATGAGTGAGTTTTACTGAAAAACCTGGATTACACGAAATGCACACTGTAGTATATAGTATATGAGTGAGTTGCACTGAAAAATTTAGAATTTACTTAAAAACCCGCATTACAAGAAATGCACAGTGTAGTACATTGTATATGAGTGAGTTGCACTGAAAAACTTAGAATTTACTGAAAAACGCGCATTACACGAAATGCACAGTGTAGTACATAGTATATGAGTGAGTTGCACTGAAAAACTTAGAATATAAGAAACGCACAGTGTAGTACATAGTATATAAGTGAATTGCACTGAAAAACTTAGAATTTACTGTAAAACCCGGATTACACGAAATGCACATGTAGTACATAGTATATGAGTGAGTTGCACTGAAAAACTTAGAATTTACTGAAAAACCCGCATTACACGAAATGCACATTGTAGTACATAGTATATGAGTGAGTTTCACTGACAAACTTAGAATATAAGAAACGCACAGTGTAGTACATAGTATATAAGTGAGTTGCACTGAAAAACTTAGAATTTACTGAAAAACCCGGATTACACGAAAAGCACATGTAGTACATAGTATATGAGTGAGTTGCACTGAAAAACTTAGAATTTACTGAAAAACCCGCATTACACGAAATGCACAGTGTAGTACATAGTATATGAGTGAGTTGCTCTGAAAAACTTAGAAAATAAGAAACGCACAGTGGAGTACATAGTATATGAGTGAGTTGCACTGAAAAACTTAGAATATAAGACATGTACAGTGTAGTACATAGTATATGAATGAGTTGCACTGAAAAACATAGAATTTACTGAAAAACCCGCATTACACGAAATGCACAGTGTAGTACATAGTATATGAGTGAGTTGCACTGAAAAACTTAGAATATAAGAAACGCACAGTGTAGTACATAGTATATGAGTGAGTTTCACTGAAAAACCCTGATTACATGAAAGGCAAAGTGCGTTTCGTACTCATAGTATATGAGTGACTTGCACTGAAAAACAATGATTACAAGAAACGCACAGTGTAGTACATATTATATGAGTGAGTTGCACTGAAAAACTTAGATTATAAGAAATGCAGAGTGTAGTACATAGTATATAAGTGAATTGCACTGAAAAACTTAGAATTTACTGAAAAAGCCCGGATTACACGAAATGCACAGTGTAGTATATAGTATATGAGTGAGTTGCACTGAAAAACTTAGAATTTACTGAAAAACCCGCATTAGACGAAATGCACAGTGTAGTACATTGTATATGAGTGAGTTTCACTGAAAAACTTAGAATATAAGAATCGCACAGTGTAGTACATAGTATATGAGTGAGTTTTACTGAAAAACCCGCATTACACGAAATGCACAGTGTAGTACATAGTATATGAGTGAGTTGCACTGAAAAACTTAGAATATAAGACATGTAAAGTGTAGTACATAGTATATGAATGAGTTGCACTGAAAAACATAGAATTTACTAAAAAACCCGCATTACACGAAATGCACAGTGTAGTACATAGTATATGAGTGAGTTGCACTGAAAAACTTAGAATATAAGAAACGCACAGTGTAGTACATAGTATATGAGTGAGTTTTACTGAAAAACCCGTATTACAAGAAATGCACAGTGTAGTATATAGTATATGAGTGAGTTGCACTGAAAAATTTAGAATATAAGAAACGCACAGTGTATTACATAGTATATGAGTGAGTTGCCTTGAAAAACGTAGAATTTACTGAAAAACCCGGATTACACGAAATGCACAGTGTAGTACATAGTATATGAGTGAGTAGCACTGAAAAACTAGAATATAAGAAAAGCACTTTGTAGTACATAGTATATGAGTGAGTTGCCTTGTAAAACTTAGAATTTACTGAAAAACCCGGATTAAACGAAATGCACAGTTTAGTACATAGTATATGAGTGAGTTGTAGTGAAAAACTTAGAAATTACTGAAAAACCCGCTTTACACGAAATGCACAGTGTAGTACATAGTACATGAGTGAGTTTCACTGAAAAACTTAGAATATAAGAATCGCACAGTGTAGTACATAGTATATGAGTGAGTTTTACTGAAAAACCCGCATTACACGAAATGCACAGTGTAGTACATAGTATATGAGTGAGTTGCACTGAAAAACTTAGAATATAAGACATGTACAGTGTAGTACATAGTATATGAATGAGTTGCACTGAAAAACATAGAATTTACTGAAAAACCCGCATTACACGAAATGCACAGTGTAGTACATAGTATATGAGTGAGTTGCACTGAAAAACTTAGAATATAAGAAACGCACAGTGTAGTACATAGTATATGAGTGAGTTTCACTGAAAAACCCTGATTACATGAAAGGCAAAGTGCGTTTCGTACTCATAGTATATGAGTGACTTGCACTGAAAAACAATGATTACAAGAAACGCACAGTGTAGTACATATTATATGAGTGAGTTGCACTGAAAAACTTAGATTATAAGAAATGCAGAGTGTAGTACATAGTATATAAGTGAATTGCACTGAAAAACTTAGAATTTACTGAAAAAGCCCGGATTACACGAAATGCACAGTGTAGTATATAGTATATGAGTGAGTTGCACTGAAAAACTTAGAATTTACTGAAAAACCCGCATTAGACGAAATGCACAGTGTAGTACATTGTATATGAGTGAGTTTCACTGAAAAACTTAGAATATAAGAATCGCACAGTGTAGTACATAGTATATGAGTGAGTTTTACTGAAAAACCCGCATTACACGAAATGCACAGTGTAGTACATAGTATATGAGTGAGTTGCACTGAAAAACTTAGAATATAAGACATGTAAAGTGTAGTACATAGTATATGAATGAGTTGCACTGAAAAACATAGAATTTACTAAAAAACCCGCATTACACGAAATGCACAGTGTAGTACATAGTATATGAGTGAGTTGCACTGAAAAACTTAGAATATAAGAAACGCACAGTGTAGTACATAGTATATGAGTGAGTTTCACTGAAAAACCCTGATTACATGAAAGGCAAAGTGCGTTTCGTACTCATAGTATATGAGTGACTTGCACTGAAAAACAATGATTACAAGAAACGCACAGTGTAGTACATAGTATATGATTGAGTTGCACTGAAAAACTAAGAATATAAGAAACGCACAGTGTAGTACATAGTATATGAGTGAGTTGCACTTTAAAACTTAGAATATAAGAAACAGTGTAGTTCATTGTATATAGTGAATTGCACTGAAAAACTTAGAATATAAGAAACGCACAGTGTAGTATATAGTATATGAGTGAGTTGCACTTTAAAACTTAGAATATAAGAAACGCACAGTGTAGTATATATTATATGAGTGAGGTGCACTGAAAAACTTACAATATAAGAAACGCACAGTGTAGTACATAGTATATGATTGAGTTGCACTGAAAAACTTAGAAAATAAGAAACGCACAGTGTAGTACATAGTATATGAGTCAGTTTTACTGAAAAACCTGGAGTACACAAAATGCACAGTGTAGTACATAGTATATGAGTTAGTAGCACTGAACAATTTAGAATATAAGAAACGCACATTGTAGTACATAATATATGAGTGAGTTTTACTGAAAAACCTGGATTACACGAAATGCACACTGTAGTATATAGTATATGAGTGAGTTGCACTGAAAAACTTAGAATTTACTAAAAACCCCCATTACACGAAATGCACAGTGTAGTAATAGTATATGAGTAATTGCACTGAAAAACTTAGAATATAAGAAACGCACAGTGTAGTACATAGTATATGAGTGAGTTTTACTGAAAAACCCGGATTACACGAAATGCACAGTGTAGTACATAGTATATGAGTGAGTTTTACTGAAAAACCCGGATTACAGGAAATGCACAGTGTAGTACATAGTATATGAGTGAGTCGCACTGAGAAACTTAGAACATAAGAAACGCACATTGTAGTACATAGTATATGAGTGAGTTTTACTGAAAAACCCGGATTACACGAAATGCACAGTGTAGTATATAGTATATGAGTGAGTTGCACTGAAAAACTTAGAATTTACTTAAAAACCCGCATTAGACGAAATGCACAGTGTAGTACATAGTATATGAGTGAGTTGCACTGAAAAACTTAGAATTTACTGAAAAACCCGCATTACACGAAATGCACAGTGTAGTACATATTATATGAGTGAGTTGCACTGAAAAACTTAGATTATAAGAAATGCAGAGTCTAGTACATAGTATATAAGTGAATTGCACTGAAAAACTTAGAATTTACTGAAAAAGCCCGGATTACACGAAATGCACAGTTTAGTACATAGTATATGAGTGAGTTGTAGTGAAAAACTTAGAAATTACTGAAAAACCCGGATTACACGAAATGCACAGTGTAGTACATAGTACATGAGTGAGTTTCACTGAAAAACTTAGAATATAAGAATCGCACAGTGTAGTACATAGTATATGAGTGAGTTTTACTGAAAAACCCGCATTACACGAAATGCACAGTGTAGTACATAGTATATGAGTGAGTTGCACTGAAAAACTTAGAATATAAGACATGTACAGTGTAGTACATAGTATATGAATGAGTTGCACTGAAAAACATAGAATTTACTGAAAAACCCGCATTACACGAAATGCACAGTGTAGTACATAGTATATGAGTGAGTTGCACTGAAAAACTTAGAATATAAGAAACGCACAGTGTAGTACATAGTATATGAGTGAGTTTCACTGAAAAACCCTGATTACATGAAAGGCAAAGTGCGTTTCGTACTCATAGTATATGAGTGACTTGCACAGAAAAACAATGATTACAAGAAACGCACAGTGTAGTACATAGTATATGATTGAGTAAAACTGAAAAACTAAGAATATAAGAAACGCACAGTGTAGTACATAGTATATGAGTGAGTTGCACTTTAAAACTTAGAATATAAGAAACCGTGTAGTTCATTGTATATGAGTGAATTGCACTGAAAAACTTAGAATATAAGAAACGCACAGTGTAGTACATAGTATATGAGTGAGTTGCACTTTAAAACTTAGAATATAAGAAACGCACAGTGTAGTATATATTATATGAGTGAGGTGCACTGAAAAACTTACAATATAAGAAACGCACAGTGTAGTACATAGTATATGATTGAGTTGCACTGAAAAACTTAGAAAATAAGAAACGCACAGTGTAGTACATAGTATAAGAGTCAGTTTTACTGAAAAACCTGGAGTACACAAAATGCACAGTGTAGTACATAGTATATGAGTTAGTAGCACTGAACAATTTAGAATATAAGAAACGCACATTGTAGTACATAGTATATGAGTGAGTTTTACTGAAAAACCTGGATTACACGAAATGCACACTGTAGTATATAGTATATGAGTGAGTTGCACTGAAAAATTTAGAATTTACTTAAAAACCCGCATTACAAGAAATGCACAGTGTAGTACATTGTATATGAGTGAGTTGCACTGAAAAACTTAGAATTTACTGAAAAACCCGCATTACACGAAATGCACAGTGTAGTACATAGTATATGAGTGAGTTGCACTGAAAAACTTAGAATATAAGAAACGCACAGTGTAGTACATAGTATATAAGTGAATTGCACTGAAAAACTTAGAATTTACTGTAAAACCCGGATTACACGAAATGCACATGTAGTACATAGTATATGAGTGAGTTGCACTGAAAAACTTAGAATTTACTGAAAAACCCGCATTACACGAAATGCACAGTGTAGTACATAGTATATGAGTGACTTTCACTGACAAACTTAGAATATAAGAAACGCACAGTGTAGTACATAGTATATAAGTGAGTTGCACTGAAAAACTTAGAATTTACTGAAAAACCCGGATTACACGAAAAGCACATGTAGTACATAGTATATGAGTGAGTTGCACTGAAAAACTTAGAATTTACTGAAAAACCCGCATTACACGAAATGCACAGTGTAGTACATAGTATATGAGTGAGTTGCTCTGAAAAACTTAGAAAATAAGAAACGCACAGTGGAGTACATAGTATATGAGTGAGTTTTACTGAAAAACCCGGATTACACGAAATCACAGTGTAGTACATAGTATATGAGTTAGTTGCACTGAAAAACTTAGATTATAAGAAACGCACATCATAGTACATATTATATGAGTGAGTTTTACTGAAAAACCCGGATTACACCAAATGCACAGTGTAGTATATAGTATATGAGTGAGATGCACTGAAAAACTTAGAATATAAGAAACGCACAGTGTATTACATAGTATATGAGTGAGTTGCCTTGAAAAACGTAGAATTTACTGAAAAACCCGGATTACACGAAATGCACAGTGTAGTACATAGTATATGAGTGAGTTGCACTGAAAAACCCGGATTACACGAAATGCACAGTGTAGTATATAGTATATGAGTGAGTTGCACTGAAAAACTTAGAATATAAGAAAAGCAATTTGTAGTACATAGTATATGAGTGAGTTGCCTTGAAAAACTTAGAATTTACTGAAACCCGGATTACACGAAATGCACAGTTTAGTACATAGTATATGAGTGAGTTGCACTGAAAAACTTAGAATTTACTGAAAAACCCGCATTAGACGAAATGCACAGTGTAGTACATTGTATATGAGTGAGTTGCACTGAAAAACTTATAATTTACTGAAAAACCCGCATTAGACGAAATGCACAGAGTAGTACATTGTATATGAGTGAGTTGCACGGAAAAACTTAGAATTTACTGAAAAACCCGCGTTAGACGAAATGCACAGTGTAGTACATTGTATATGAGTGAGTTGCACTGAAAAACTTAGAATTTACTGAAAAACCCGCATTAGACGAAAAGCACAGTGTAGTACATTGTATATGAGTGAGTTGCACAGTGTAGTACATAGTATATGAGTGAGTTGAACTGAAAAACTTAGAATTTACTGAAAAACCAGCATTAGACGAAATGCACAGTGTAGTAAATAGTATATGAGTGAGTTGCAATGAAAAACTTAGAATTTACTGAAAAACCCGCATTAGACGAAATGCACAGTGTAGTACATTGTATATGAGTGAGTTGCACAGTGTAGTACATAGTATATGAGTGAGTTTTACTGAAAAACCCGGATTACACGAAATGCACAGTGTAGTACATATTATATGAGTTAGTTGCACTGAAAAACTTAGATTATAAGAAACGCACATTGTAGTACATAGTATATGAGTGAGTTTTACTGAAAAACCCGTATTACACGAAATGCACAGTGTAGTATATAGTATATGAGTGAGTTGCACTGAAAAATTTAGAATATAAGAAACGCACAGTGTATTACATAGTATATGAGTGAGTTGCCTTGAAAAACGTAGAATTTACTGAAAAACCCGGATTACACGAAATGCACAGTGTAGTACATAGTATATGAGTGAGTAGCACTGAAAACCTAGAATATAAGAAAAGCACTTTGTAGTACATAGTATATGAGTGAGTTGCCTTGTAAAACTTAGAATTTACTGAAAAACCCGGATTACACGAAATGCACAGTTTAGTACATAGTATATGAGTGAGTTGTAGTGAAAAACTTAGAAATTACTGAAAAACCCGCTTTACACGAAATGCACATTGTAGTACATAGTACATGAGTGAGTTTCACTGAAAAACTTAGAATATAAGAATCGCACAGTGTAGTACATAGTATATGAGTGAGTTTTACTGAAAAACCCGCATTACACGAAATGCAGTGTAGTACATAGTATATGAGTGAGTTGCACTGAAAAACTTAGAATATAAGACATGTAAAGTGTAGTACATAGTATATGAATGAGTTGCACTGAAAAACATAGAATTTACTGAAAAACCCGCATTACACGAAATGCACAGTGTAGTACATAGTATATGAGTGAGTTGCACTGAAAAACTTAGAATATAAGAAACGCACAGTGTAGTACATAGTATATGAGTGAGTTTCACTGAAAAACCCTGATTACATGAAAGGCAAAGTGCGTTTCGTACTCATAGTATATGAGTGACTTGCACTGAAAAACAATGATTACAAGAAACGCACAGTGTAGTACATAGTATATGATTGAGTTGCACTGAAAAACTAAGAATATAAGAAACGCACAGTGTAGTACATAGTATATGAGTGAGTTGCACTTTAAAACTTAGAATATAAGAAACAGTGTAGTTCATTGTATATAGTGAATTGCACTGAAAAACTTAGAATATAAGAAACGCACAGTGTAGTACATAGTATATGAGTGAGTTGCACTTTAAAACTTAGAATATAAGAAACGCACAGTGTAGTATATATTATATGAGTGAGGTGCACTGAAAAACTTACAATATAAAAAACGCACAGTGTAGTACATAGTATATGATTGAGTTGCACTGAAAAACTTAGAAAATAAGAAACGCACAGTGTAGTACATAGTATATGAGTCAGTTTTACTGAAAAACCTGGAGTACACAAAATGCACAGTGTAGTACATAGTATATGAGTTAGTAGCACTGAACAATTTAGAATATAAGAAACGCACATTGTAGTACATAGTATATGAGTGAGTTTTACTGAAAAATCTGGATTACACGAAATGCACACTGTAGTATATAGTATATGAGTGAGTTGCACTGAAAAACTTAGAATTTACTAAAAACCCCCATTACACGAAATGCACAGTGTAGTAATAGTATATGAGTAATTGCACTGAAAAACTTAGAATATAAGAAACGCACAGTGTAGTACATAGTATATGAGTGAGTTTTACTGAAAAACCCGGATAACACGAAATGCACAGTGTAGTACATAGTATATGAGTGAGTTTTACTGAAAAACCCGGATTACAGGAAATGCACAGTGTAGTACATAGTATATGAGTGAGTCGCACTGAGAAACTTAGAACATAAGAAACGCACATTGTAGTACATAGTATATGAGTGAGTTTTACTGAAAAACCCGGATTACACGAAATGCACAGTGTAGTATATAGTATATGTGTGAGTTGCACTGAAAAACTTAGAATTTACTTAAAAACCCGCATTAGACGAAATGCACAGTGTAGTACATAGTATATGAGTGAGTTGCACTGAAAAACTTAGAATTTACTGAAAAACCCGCATTACACGAAATGCACAGTGTAGTACATATTATATGAGTGAGTTGCACTGAAAAACTTAGATTATAAGAAATGCAGAGTGTAGTACATAGTATATAAGTGAATTGCACTGAAAAACTTAGAATTTACTGAAAAAGCCCGGATTACACGAAATGCACAGTGTAGTATATAGTATATGAGTGAGTTGCACTGAAAAACTTAGAATTTACTGAAAAACCCGCATTACACGAAATGCACAGTGTAGTACATAGTATAAGAGTGAGTTGCACTGAAAAACTTAGAATTTAGCCGGGCGTGGTGGCGAACGCCTTTAATCCCAGCACTCGGGAGGCAGAGGCAGGCGGATTTCTGAGTTCGAGGCCAGCCTGGTCTACAAAGTGAGTGCCAGGACAGCCAGGGCTACACAGAGAAACCCTGTCTCGAAAAACAAACAAACAAAAAAAAAAAAAAAAAAAACTTAGAATTTACTGAAAAACCCGCATTACACGAAATGCACAGTGTAGTACATAGTATATGAGTGAGTTGCACTGAAAAACTTAATAATAAGAAACGCACAGTGTAGTACATAGTATATAAGTGAATTGCACTGAAAAACTTAGAATTTACTGAAAAACCCGGATTACACGAAATGCACATGTAGTACATAGTATATGAGTGAGTTGCACTGAAAAACTTAGAATTTACTGAAAAACCCGCATTACACGAAATGCACAGTGTAGTACATAGTATATGAGTGAGTTGCACTGAAAAACTTAGAAAATAAGAAACGCACAGTGGAGTACATAGTATATGAGTGAGTTTTACTGAAAAACCCGGATTACACGAAATGCACAGTGTAGTACATAGTATATGAGTTAGTTGCACTGAAAAACTTAGATTATAAGAAACGCACATCGTAGTACATATTATATGAGTGAGTTTTACTGAAAAACCCGGATTACACGAAATGCACAGTGTAGTATATAGTTTATGAGTGAGATGCACTGAAAAACTTAGAATATAAGAAACGCACAGTGTATTACATAGTATATGACTGAGTTGCCTTGAAAAACGTAGAATTTACTGAAAAACCCGGATTACACGAAAAGCACAGTGTAGTACATAGTATATGAGTGAGTTGCACTGAAAAACCCGGATTACACGAAATGCACAGTGTAGTATATAGTATATGAGTGAGTTGCACTGAAAAACTTAGAATATAAGAAAAGCAATTTGTAGTACATAGTATATGAGTGAGTTGCCTTGAAAAACTTAGAATTTACTGAAACCCGGATTACACGAAATGCACAGTTTAGTACATAGTATATGAGCGAGTTGCACTGAAAAACTTAGAATTTAGTGAAAAACCCGCATTAGACGAAATGCACAGTGTAGTACATTGTATATGAGTGAGTTGCACTGAAAAACTTATAATTTACTGAAAAACCCGCATTAGACGAAATGCACAGAGTAGTACATTGTATATGAGTGAGTTGCACTGAAAAACTTAGAATTTACTGAAAAACCCGCATTAGACGAAATGCACAGTGTAGTACATTGTATATGAGTGAGTTGCACTGAAAAACTTAGAATTTACTGAAAAACACGCATTAGACGAAATGCACAGTGTAGTACATAGTATATGAGTGAGTTGCACTGAAAAACTTAGAATTTACTGAAAAACCCGCATTAGACGTAATGCACAGTGTAGTACATAGTATATGAGTGAGTTGCACTGAAAAACTTAGAAAATAAGAAACGCACAGTGTAGTACATAGTATATGAGTGAGTTTTACTGAAAAACCCGGATTACACGAAATGCACAGTGTAGTACATAGTATATGAGTTAGTTGCACTGAAAAACTTAGATTATAAGAAACGCACATTGTAGTACATAGTATATGAGTGAGTTTTACTGAAAAACCCGTATTACAAGAAATGCACAGTGTAGTATATAGTATATGAGTGAGTTGCACTGAAAAATTTAGAATATAAGAAACGCACAGTGTATTACATAGTATATGAGTGAGTTGCCTTGAAAAACGTAGAATTTACTGAAAAACCCGGATTACACGAAATGCACAGTGTAGTACATAGTATATGAGTGAGTAGCACTGAAAAACTAGAATATAAGAAAAGCACTTTTTAGTACATAGTATATGAGTGAGTTGCCTTGTAAAACTTAGAATTTACTGAAAAACCCGGATTAAACGAAATGCACAGTTTAGTACATAGTATATGAGTGAGTTGTAGTGAAAAACTTAGAAATTACTGAAAAACCCGCTTTACACGAAATGCACAGTGTAGTACATAGTACATGAGTGAGTTTCACTGAAAAACTTAGAATATAAGAATCGCACAGTGTAGTACATAGTATATGAGAGAGTTTTACTGAAAAACCCGCATTACACGAAATGCACAGTGTAGTACATAGTATATGAGTGAGTTGCACTGAAAAACTTAGAATATAAGACATGTACAGTGTAGTACATAGTATATGAATGAGTTGCACTGAAAAACATAGAATTTACTGAAAAACACGCATTACACGAAATGCACAGTGTAGTACATAGTATATGAGTGAGTTGCACTGAAAAACTTAGAATATAAGAAACGCACAGTGTAGTACATAGTATATGAGTGAGTTTCACTGAAAAACCCTGATTACATGAAAGGCAAAGTGCGTTTCGTACTCATAGTATATGAGTGACTTGCACTGAAAAACAATGATTACAAGAAACGCACAGTGTAGTACATATTATATGAGTGAGTTGCACTGAAAAACTTAGATTATAAGAAATGCAGAGTGTAGTACATAGTATATAAGTGAATTGCACTGAAAAACTTAGAATTTACTGAAAAAGCCCGGATTACACGAAATGCACAGTGTAGTATATAGTATATGAGTGAGTTGCACTGAAAAACTTAGAATTTACTGAAAAACCCGCATTAGACGAAATGCACAGTGTAGTACATTGTATATGAGTGAGTTTCACTGAAAAACTTAGAATATAAGAATCGCACAGTGTAGTACATAGTATATGAGTGAGTTTTACTGAAAAACCCGCATTACACGAAATGCACAGTGTAGTACATAGTATATGAGTGAGTTGCACTGAAAAACTTAGAATATAAGACATGTAAAGTGTAGTACATAGTATATGAATGAGTTGCACTGAAAAACATAGAATTTACTAAAAAACCCGCATTACACGAAATGCACAGTGTAGTACATAGTATATGAGTAGGTTGCACTGAAAAACTTAGAATATAAGAAACGCACAGTGTAGTACATAGTATATGAGTGAGTTTCACTGAAAAACCCTGATTACATGAAAGGCAAAGTGCGTTTCGTACTCATAGTATATGAGTGACTTGCACTGAAAAACAATGATTACAAGAAACGCACAGTGTAGTACATAGTATATGATTGAGTTGCACTGAAAAACTAAGAATATAAGAAACGCACAGTGTAGTACATAGTATATGAGTGAGTTGCACTTTAAACTTAGAATATAAGAAACAGTGTAGTTCATTGTATATAGTGAATTGCACTGAAAAACTTAGAATATAAGAAACGCACAGTGTAGTATATAGTATATGAGTGAGTTGCACTTTAAATCTTAGAATATAAGAAACGCACAGTGTAGTATATATTATATGAGTGAGGTGCACTGAAAAACTTACAATATAAGAAACGCACAGTGTAGTACATAGTATATGATTGAGTTGCACTGAAAAACTTAGAAAATAAGAAACGCACAGTGTAGTACATAGTATATGAGTCAGTTTTACTGAAAAACCTGGAGTACACAAAATGCACAGTGTAGTACATAGTATATGAGTTAGTAGCACTGAACAATTTAGAATATAAGAAACGCACATTGTAGTACATAATATATGAGTGAGTTTTACTGAAAAACCTGGATTACACGAAATGCACACTGTAGTATATAGTATATGAGTGAGTTGCACTGAAAAACTTAGAATTTACTAAAAACCCCCATTACACGAAATGCACAGTGTAGTAATAGTATATGAGTAATTGCACTGAAAAACTTAGAATATAAGAAACGCACAGTGTAGTACATAGTATATGAGTGAGTTTTACTGAAAAACCCGGATTACACGAAATGCACAGTGTAGTACATAGTATATGAGTGAGTTTTACTGAAAAACCCGGATTACAGGAAATGCACAGTGTAGTACATAGTATATGAGTGAGTCGCACTGAGAAACTTAGAACATAAGAAACGCACATTGTAGTACATAGTATATGAGTGAGTTTTACTGAAAAACCCGGATTACACGAAATGCACAGTGTAGTATATAGTATATGAGTGAGTTGCACTGAAAAACTTAGAATTTACTTAAAAACCCGCATTAGACGAAATGCACAGTGTAGTACATAGTATATGAGTGAGTTGCACTGAAAAACTTAGAATTTACTGAAAAACCCGCATTACACGAAATGCACAGTGTAGTACATATTATATGAGTGAGTTGCACTGAAAAACTTAGATTATAAGAAATGCAGAGTCTAGTACATAGTATATAAGTGAATTGCACTGAAAAACTTAGAATTTACTGAAAAAGCCCGGATTACACGAAATGCACAGTTTAGTACATAGTATATGAGTGAGTTGTAGTGAAAAACTTAGAAATTACTGAAAAACCCGGATTACACGAAATGCACAGTGTAGTACATAGTACATGAGTGAGTTTCACTGAAAAACTTAGAATATAAGAATCGCACAGTGTAGTACATAGTATATGAGTGAGTTTTACTGAAAAACCCGCATTACACGAAATGCACAGTGTAGTACATAGTATATGAGTGAGTTGCACTGAAAAACTTAGAATATAAGACATGTACAGTGTAGTACATAGTATATGAATGAGTTGCACTGAAAAACATAGAATTTACTGAAAAACCCGCATTACACGAAATGCACAGTGTAGTACATAGTATATGAGTGAGTTGCACTGAAAAACTTAGAATATAAGAAACGCACAGTGTAGTACATAGTATATGAGTGAGTTTCACTGAAAAACCCTGATTACATGAAAGGCAAAGTGCGTTTCGTACTCATAGTATATGAGTGACTTGCACAGAAAAACAATGATTACAAGAAACGCACAGTGTAGTACATAGTATATGATTGAGTAAAACTGAAAAACTAAGAATATAAGAAACGCACAGTGTAGTACATAGTATATGAGTGAGTTGCACTTTAAAACTTAGAATATAAGAAACCGTGTAGTTCATTGTATATGAGTGAATTGCACTGAAAAACTTAGAATATAAGAAACGCACAGTGTAGTACATAGTATATGAGTGAGTTGCACTTTAAAACTTAGAATATAAGAAACGCACAGTGTAGTATATATTATATGAGTGAGGTGCACTGAAAAACTTACAATATAAGAAACGCACAGTGTAGTACATAGTATATGATTGAGTTGCACTGAAAAACTTAGAAAATAAGAAACGCACAGTGTAGTACATAGTATAAGAGTCAGTTTTACTGAAAAACCTGGAGTACACAAAATGCACAGTGTAGTACATAGTATATGAGTTAGTAGCACTGAACAATTTAGAATATAAGAAACGCACATTGTAGTACATAGTATATGAGTGAGTTTTACTGAAAAACCTGGATTACACGAAATGCACACTGTAGTATATAGTATATGAGTGAGTTGCACTGAAAAATTTAGAATTTACTTAAAAACCCGCATTACAAGAAATGCACAGTGTAGTACATTGTATATGAGTGAGTTGCACTGAAAAACTTAGAATTTACTGAAAAACCCGCATTACACGAAATGCACAGTGTAGTACATAGTATATGAGTGAGTTGCACTGAAAAACTTAGAATATAAGAAACGCACAGTGTAGTACATAGTATATAAGTGAATTGCACTGAAAAACTTAGAATTTACTGTAAAACCCGGATTACACGAAATGCACATGTAGTACATAGTATATGAGTGAGTTGCACTGAAAAACTTAGAATTTACTGAAAAACCCGCATTACACGAAATGCACAGTGTAGTACATAGTATATGAGTGAGTTTCACTGACAAACTTAGAATATAAGAAACGCACAGTGTAGTACATAGTATATAAGTGAGTTGCACTGAAAAACTTAGAATTTACTGAAAAACCCGGATTACACGAAAAGCACATGTAGTACATAGTATATGAGTGAGTTGCACTGAAAAACTTAGAATTTACTGAAAAACCCGCATTACACGAAATGCACAGTGTAGTACATAGTATATGAGTGAGTTGCTCTGAAAAACTTAGAAAATAAGAAACGCACAGTGGAGTACATAGTATATGAGTGAGTTTTACTGAAAAACCCGGATTACACGAAATCACAGTGTAGTACATAGTATATGAGTTAGTTGCACTGAAAAACTTAGATTATAAGAAACGCACATCGTAGTACATATTATATGAGTGAGTTTTACTGAAAAACCCGGATTACACGAAATGCACAGTGTAGTATATAGTATATGAGTGAGATGCACTGAAAAACTTAGAATATAAGAAACGCACAGTGTATTACATAGTATATGAGTGAGTTGCCTTGAAAAACGTAGAATTTACTGAAAAACCCGGATTACACGAAATGCACAGTGTAGTACATAGTATATGAGTGAGTTGCACTGAAAAACCCGGATTACACGAAATGCACAGTGTAGTATATAGTATATGAGTGAGTTGCACTGAAAAACTTAGAATATAAGAAAAGCAATTTGTAGTACATAGTATATGAGTGAGTTGCCTTGAAAAACTTAGAATTTACTGAAACCCGGATTACACGAAATGCACAGTTTAGTACATAGTATATGAGTGAGTTGCACTGAAAAACTTAGAATTTACTGAAAAACCCGCATTAGACGAAATGCACAGTGTAGTACATTGTATATGAGTGAGTTGCACTGAAAAACTTATAATTTACTGAAAAACCCGCATTAGACGAAATGCACAGAGTAGTACATTGTATATGAGTGAGTTGCACGGAAAAACTTAGAATTTACTGAAAAACCCGCGTTAGACGAAATGCACAGTGTAGTACATTGTATATGAGTGAGTTGCACTGAAAAACTTAGAATTTACTGAAAAACCCGCATTAGACGAAAAGCACAGTGTAGTACATTGTATATGAGTGAGTTGCACAGTGTAGTACATAGTATATGAGTGAGTTGAACTGAAAAACTTAGAATTTACTGAAAAACCAGCATTAGACGAAATGCACAGTGTAGTAAATAGTATATGAGTGAGTTGCAATGAAAAACTTAGAATTTACTGAAAAACCCGCATTAGACGAAATGCACAGTGTAGTACATTGTATATGAGTGAGTTGCACAGTGTAGTACATAGTATATGAGTGAGTTTTACTGAAAAACCCGGATTACACGAAATGCACAGTGTAGTACATATTATATGAGTTAGTTGCACTGAAAAACTTAGATTATAAGAAACGCACATTGTAGTACATAGTATATGAGTGAGTTTTACTGAAAAACCCGTATTACACGAAATGCACAGTGTAGTATATAGTATATGAGTGAGTTGCACTGAAAAATTTAGAATATAAGAAACGCACAGTGTATTACATAGTATATGAGTGAGTTGCCTTGAAAAACGTAGAATTTACTGAAAAACCCGGATTACACGAAATGCACAGTGTAGTACATAGTATATGAGTGAGTAGCACTGAAAACCTAGAATATAAGAAAAGCACTTTGTAGTACATAGTATATGAGTGAGTTGCCTTGTAAAACTTAGAATTTACTGAAAAACCCGTATTACACGAAATGCACAGTTTAGTACATAGTATATGAGTGAGTTGTAGTGAAAAACTTAGAAATTACTGAAAAACCCGCTTTACACGAAATGCACAGTGTAGTACATAGTACATGAGTGAGTTTCACTGAAAAACTTAGAATATAAGAATCGCACAGTGTAGTACATAGTATATGAGTGAGTTTTACTGAAAAACCCGCATTACACGAAATGCAGTGTAGTACATAGTATATGAGTGAGTTGCACTGAAAAACTTAGAATATAAGACATGTAAAGTGTAGTACATAGTATATGAATGAGTTGCACTGAAAAACATAGAATTTACTGAAAAACCCGCATTACACGAAATGCACAGTGTAGTACATAGTATATGAGTGAGTTGCACTGAAAAACTTAGAATATAAGAAACGCACAGTGTAGTACATAGTATATGAGTGAGTTTCACTGAAAAACCCTGATTACATGAAAGGCAAAGTGCGTTTCGTACTCATAGTATATGAGTGACTTGCACTGAAAAACAATGATTACAAGAAATGCACAGTGTAGTACATAGTATATGATTGAGTTGCACTGAAAAACTAAGAATATAAGAAACGCACAGTGTAGTACATAGTATATGAGTGAGTTCCACTTTAAAACTTAGAATATAAGAAACAGTGTAGTTCATTGTATATAGTGAATTGCACTGAAAAACTTAGAATATAAGAAACGCACAGTGTAGTACATAGTATATGAGTGAGTTGCACTTTAAAACTTAGAATATAAGAAACGCACAGTGTAGTATATATTATATGAGTGAGGTGCACTGAAAAACTTACAATATAAAAAACGCACAGTGTAGTACATAGTATATGATTGAGTTGCACTGAAAAACTTAGAAAATAAGAAACGCACAGTGTAGTACATAGTATATGAGTCAGTTTTACTGAAAAACCTGGAGTACACAAAATGCACAGTGTAGTACATAGTATATGAGTTAGTAGCACTGAACAATTTAGAATATAAGAAACGCACATTGTAGTACATAGTATATGAGTGAGTTTTACTGAAAAACCTGGATTACACGAAATGCACACTGTAGTATATAGTATATGAGTGAGTTGCACTGAAAAACTTAGAATTTACTAAAAACCCCCATTACACGAAATGCACAGTGTAGTAATAGTATATGAGTAATTGCACTGAAAAACTTAGAATATAAGAAACGCACAGTGTAGTACATAGTATATGAGTGAGTTTTACTGAAAAACCCGGATAACACGAAATGCACAGTGTAGTACATAGTATATGAGTGAGTTTTACTGAAAAACCCGGATTACAGGAAATGCACAGTGTAGTACATAGTATATGAGTGAGTCGCACTGAGAAACTTAGAACATAAGAAACGCACATTGTAGTACATAGTATATGAGTGAGTTTTACTGAAAAACCCGGATTACACGAAATGCACAGTGTAGTATATAGTATATGTGTGAGTTGCACTGAAAAACTTAGAATTTACTTAAAAACCCGCATTAGACGAAATGCACAGTGTAGTACATAGTATATGAGTGAGTTGCACTGAAAAACTTAGAATTTACTGAAAAACCCGCATTACACGAAATGCACAGTGTAGTACATATTATATGAGTGAGTTGCACTGAAAAACTTAGATTATAAGAAATGCAGAGTGTAGTACATAGTATATAAGTGAATTGCACTGAAAAACTTAGAATTTACTGAAAAAGCCCGGATTACACGAAATGCACAGTGTAGTATATAGTATATGAGTGAGTTGCACTGAAAAACTTAGAATTTACTGAAAAACCCGCATTACACGAAATGCACAGTGTAGTACATAGTATAAGAGTGAGTTGCACTGAAAAACTTAGAATTTACTGAAAAACCCGCATTACACGAAATGCACAGTGTAGTACATAGTATATGAGTGAGTTGCACTGAAAAACTTAGAAAATAAGAAACGCACAGTGTAGTACATAGTATATAAGTGAATTGCACTGAAAAACTTAGAATTTACTGAAAAACCCGGATTACACGAAATGCACATGTAGTACATAGTATATGAGTGAGTTGCACTGAAAAACTTAGAATTTACTGAAAAACCCGCATTACACGAAATGCACAGTGTAGTACATAGTATATGAGTGAGTTGCACTGAAAAACTTAGAAAATAAGAAACGCACAGTGTAGTACATAGTATATGAGTGAGTTTTACTGAAAAACCCGGATTACACGAAATGCACAGTGTAGTACATAGTATATGAGTTAGTTGCACTGAAAAACTTAGATTATAAGAAACGCACATCGTAGTACATATTATATGAGTGAGTTTTACTGAAAAACCCGGATTACACGAAATGCACAGTGTAGTATATAGTATATGAGTGAGATGCACTGAAAAACTTAGAATATAAGAAACGCACAGTGTATTACATAGTATATGACTGAGTTGCCTTGAAAAACGTAGAATTTACTGAAAAACCCGGATTACACGAAAAGCACAGTGTAGTACATAGTATATGAGTGAGTTGCACTGAAAAACCCGGATTACACGAAATGCACAGTGTAGTATATAGTATATGAGTGAGTTGCACTAAAAACTTAGAATATAAGAAAAGCAATTTGTAGTACATAGTATATGAGTGAGTTGCCTTGAAAAACTTAGAATTTACTGAAACCCGGATTACACGAAATGCACAGTTTAGTACATAGTATATGAGCGAGTTGCACTGAAAAACTTAGAATTTAGTGAAAAACCCGCATTAGACGAAATGCACAGTGTAGTACATTGTATATGAGTGAGTTGCACTGAAAAACTTATAATTTACTGAAAAACCCGCATTAGACGAAATGCACAGAGTAGTACATTGTATATGAGTGAGTTGCACTGAAAAACTTAGAATTTACTGAAAAACCCGCATTAGACGAAATGCACAGTGTAGTACATTGTATATGAGTGAGTTGCACTGAAAAACTTAGAATTTACTGAAAAACACGCATTAGACGAAATGCACAGTGTAGTACATAGTATATGAGTGAGTTGCACTGAAAAACTTAGAATTTACTGAAAAACCCGCATTAGACGTAATGCACAGTGTAGTACATAGTATATGAGTGAGTTGCACTGAAAAACTTAGAAAATAAGAAACGCACAGTGTAGTACATAGTATATGAGTGAGTTTTACTGAAAAACCCGGATTACACGAAATGCACAGTGTAGTACATAGTATATGAGTTAGTTGCACTGAAAAACTTAGATTATAAGAAACGCACATTGTAGTACATAGTATATGAGTGAGCTTTACTGAAAAACCCGTATTACAAGAAATGCACAGTGTAGTATATAGTATATGAGTGAGTTGCACTGAAAAATTTAGAATATAAGAAACGCACAGTGTATTACATAGTATATGAGTGAGTTGCCTTGAAAAACGTAGAATTTACTGAAAAACCCGGATTACACGAAATGCACAGTGTAGTACATAGTATATGAGTGAGTAGCACTGAAAAACTAGAATATAAGAAAAGCACTTTGTAGTACATAGTATATGAGTGAGTTGCCTTGTAAAACTTAGAATTTACTGAAAAACCCGGATTAAACGAAATGCACAGTTTAGTACATAGTATATGAGTGAGTCGTAGTGAAAAACTTAGAAATTACTGAAAAACCCGCTTTACACGAAATGCACAGTGTAGTACATAGTACATGAGTGAGTTTCACTGAAAAACTTAGAATATAAGAATCGCACAGTGTAGTACATAGTATATGAGTGAGTTTTACTGAAAAACCCGCATTACACGAAATGCACAGTGTAGTACATAGTATATGAGTGAGTTGCACTGAAAAACTTAGAATATAAGACATGTACAGTGTAGTACATAGTATATGAATGAGTTGCACTGAAAAACATAGAATTTACTGAAAAACCCGCATTACACGAAATGCACAGTGTAGTACATAGTATATGAGTGAGTTGCACTGAAAAACTTAGAATATAAGAAACGCACAGTGTAGTACATAGTATATGAGTGAGTTTCACTGAAAAACCCTGATTACATGAAAGGCAAAGTGCGTTTCGTACTCATAGTATATGAGTGACTTGCACTGAAAAACAATGATTACAAGAAACGCACAGTGTAGTACATATTATATGAGTGAGTTGCACTGAAAAACTTAGATTATAAGAAATGCAGAGTGTAGTACATAGTATATAAGTGAATTGCACTGAAAAACTTAGAATTTACTGAAAAAGCCCGGATTACACGAAATGCACAATGTAGTATATAGTATATGAGTGAGTTGCACTGAAAAACTTAGAATTTACTGAAAAACCCGCATTAGACGAAATGCACAGTGTAGTACATTGTATATGAGTGAGTTTCACTGAAAAACTTAGAATATAAGAATCGCACAGTGTAGTACATAGTATATGAGTGAGTTTTACTGAAAAACCCGCATTACACGAAATGCACAGTGTAGTACATAGTATATGAGTGAGTTGCACTGAAAAACTTAGAATATAAGACATGTAAAGTGTAGTACATAGTATATGAATGAGTTGCACTGAAAAACATAGAATTTACTAAAAAACCCGCATTACACGAAATGCACAGTGTAGTACATAGTATATGAGTGAGTTGCACTGAAAAACTTAGAATATAAGAAACGCACAGTGTAGTACATAGTATATGAGTGAGTTTCACTGAAAAACCCTGATTACATGAAAGGCAAAGTGCGTTTCGTACTCATAGTATATGAGTGACTTGCACTGAAAAACAATGATTACAAGAAACGCACAGTGTAGTACATAGTATATGATTGAGTTGCACTGAAAAACTAAGAATATAAGAAACGCACAGTGTAGTACATAGTATATGAGTGAGTTGCACTTTAAAACTTAGAATATAAGAAACAGTGTAGTTCATTGTATATAGTGAATTGCACTGAAAAACTTAGAATATAAGAAACGCACAGTGTAGTATATAGTATATGAGTGAGTTGCACTTTAAAACTTAGAATATAAGAAACGCACAGTGTAGTATATATTATATGAGTGAGGTGCACTGAAAAACTTACAATATAAGAAACGCACAGTGTAGTACATAGTATATGATTGAGTTGCACTGAAAAACTTAGAAAATAAGAAACGCACAGTGTAGTACATAGTATATGAGTCAGTTTTACTGAAAAACCTGGAGTACACAAAATGCACAGTGTAGTACATAGTATATGAGTTAGTAGCACTGAACAATTTAGAATATAAGAAACGCACATTGTAGTACATAATATATGAGTGAGTTTTACTGAAAAACCTGGATTACACGAAATGCACACTGTAGTATATAGTATATGAGTGAGTTGCACTGAAAAACTTAGAATTTACTAAAAACCCCCATTACACGAAATGCACAGTGTAGTAATAGTATATGAGTAATTGCACTGAAAAACTTAGAATATAAGAAACGCACAGTGTAGTACATAGTATATGAGTGAGTTTTACTGAAAAACCCGGATTACACGAAATGCACAGTGTAGTACATAGTATATGAGTGAGTTTTACTGAAAAACCCGGATTACAGGAAATGCACAGTGTAGTACATAGTATATGAGTGAGTCGCACTGAGAAACTTAGAACATAAGAAACGCACATTGTAGTACATAGTATATGAGTGAGTTTTACTGAAAAACCCGGATTACACGAAATGCACAGTGTAGTATATAGTATATGAGTGAGTTGCACTGAAAAACTTAGAATTTACTTAAAAACCCGCATTAGACGAAATGCACAGTGTAGTACATAGTATATGAGTGAGTTGCACTGAAAAACTTAGAATTTACTGAAAAACCCGCATTACACGAAATGCACAGTGTAGTACATATTATATGAGTGAGTTGCACTGAAAAACTTAGATTATAAGAAATGCAGAGTCTAGTACATAGTATATAAGTGAATTGCACTGAAAAACTTAGAATTTACTGAAAAAGCCCGGATTACACAAAATGCACAGTGTAGTATATAGTATATGAGTGAGTTGCACTGAAAAACTTAGAATTTACTGAAAAACCCGCATTAGACGAAATGCACAGTGTAGTACATTGTATATGAGTGAGTTGCACTGAAAAACTTAGAATTTACTGAAAAACCCGCATTACACGAAATGCACAGTGTAGTACATAGTATAAGAGTGAGTTGCACTGAAAAACTTAGAATATAAGAAACGCACAGTGTAGTACATAGTATATAAGTGAATTGCACTGAAAAACTTAGAATTTACTGAAAAACCCGGATTACACGAAATGCACATGTAGTACATAGTATATGAGTGAGTTGCACTGAAAAACTTAGAATTTACTGAAAAACCCGCATTACACGAAATGCACAGTGTAGTACATAGTATATGAGTGAGTTGCACTGAAAAACTTAGAAAATAAGAAACGCACAGTGTAGTACATAGTATATGAGTGAGTTTTACTGAAAAACCCGGATTACATGAAATGCACAGTGTAGTACATAGTATATGAGTTAGTTGCACTGAAAAACTTAGATTATAAGAAACGCACATCGTAGTACATATTATATGAGTGAGTTTTACTGAAAAACCCGGATTACACGAAATGCACAGTGTAGTATATAGTATATGAGTGAGATGCACTGAAAAACTTAGAATATAAGAAACGCACAGTGTATTACATAGTATATGACTGAGTTGCCTTGAAAAACGTAGAATTTACTGAAAAACCCGGATTACACGAAAAGCACAGTGTAGTACATAGTATATGAGTGAGTTGCACTGAAAAACCCGGATTACACGAAATGCACAGTGTAGTATATAGTATATGAGTGAGTTGCACTGAAAAACTTAGAATATAAGAAAAGCAATTTGTAGTACATAGTATATGAGTGAGTTGCCTTGAAAAACTTAGAATTTACTGAAACCCGGATTATACGAAATGCACAGTTTAGTACATAGTATCTGAGCGAGTTGCACTGAAAAACTTAGAATTTAGTATAAAACCCGCATTAGACGAAATGCACAGTGTAGTACATTGTATATGAGTGAGTTGCACTGAAAAACTTATAATTTACTGAAAAACCCGCATTAGACGAAATGCACAGAGTAGTACATTGTATATGAGTGAGTTGCACTGAAAAACTTAGAATTTACTGAAAAACCCGCATTAGACGAAATGCACAGTGTAGTACATTGTATATGAGTGAGTTGCACTGAAAAACTTAGAATTTACTGAAAAACACGCATTAGACGAAATGCACAGTGTAGTACATAGTATATGAGTGAGTTGCACTGAAAAACTTAGAATTTACTGAAAAACCCGCATTAGACGTAATGCACAGTGTAGTACATAGTATATGAGTGAGTTGCACTGAAAAACTTAGAAAATAAGAAACGCACAGTGTAGTACATAGTATATGAGTGAGTTTTACTGAAAAACCCTAATTACACGAAATGCACAGTGTAGTACATATTATATGAGTTAGTTGCACTGAAAAACTTAGATTATAAGAAACGCACATTGTAGTACATAGTATATGAGTGAGTTTTACTGAAAAACCCGTATTACAAGAAATGCACAGTGTAGTATATAGTATATGAGTGAGTTGCACTGAAAAATTTAGAATATAAGAAACGCACAGTGTACTACATAGTATATGAGTGAGTTGCCTTGAAAAACGTAGAATTTACTGAAAAACCCGGATTACACGAAATGCACAGTGTAGTACATAGTATATGAGTGAGTAGCACTGAAAAACTAGAATATAAGAAAAGCACTTTGTAGTACATAGTATATGAGTGAGTTGCCTTGTAAAACTTAGAATTTACTGAAAAACCCGGATTAAACGAAATGCACAGTTTAGTACATAGTATATGAGTGAGTTGTAGTGAAAAACTTAGAAATTACTGAAAAACCCGCTTTACATGAAATGCACAGTGTAGTACATAGTACATGAGTGAGTTTCACTGAAAAACTTAGAATATAAGAATCGCACAGTGTAGTACATAGTATATGAGTGAGTTTTACTGAAAAACCCGCATTACACGAAATGCACAGTGTAGTACATAGTATATGAGTGAGTTGCACTGAAAAACTTAGAATATAAGACATGTACAGTGTAGTACATAGTATATGAATGAGTTGCACTGAAAAACATAGAATTTACTGAAAAACCCGCATTACACGAAATGCACAGTGTAGTACATAGTATATGAGTGAGTTGCACTGAAAAACTTAGAATATAAGAAACGCACAGTGTAGTACATAGTATATGAGTGAGTTTCACTGAAAAACCCTGATTACATGAAAGGCAAAGTGCGTTTCGTACTCATAGTATATGAGTGACTTGCACTGAAAAACAATGATTACAAGAAACGCACAGCGTAGTACATATTATATGAGTGAGTTGCACTGAAAAACTTAGATTATAAGAAATGCAGAGTGTAGTACATAGTATATAAGTGAATTGCACTGAAAAACTTAGAATTTACTGAAAAAGCCCGGATTACACGAAATGCACAGTGTAGTATATAGTATATGAGTGAGTTGCACTGAAAAACTTAGAATTTACTGAAAAACCCGCATTAGACGAAATGCACAGTGTAGTACATTGTATATGAGTGAGTTGCACTGAAAAACTTAGAATTTACTGAAAAACCCGCATTACACGAAATGCACAGTGTAGTACATATATGAGTGAGTTGCACTGAAAAACTTAGAAAATAAGAAACGCACAGTGTAGTACATAGTATATGAGTGAGTTTTACTGAAAAACCCGGATTACACGAAATGCACAGTGTAGTACATAGTATATGAGTTAGTTGCACTGAAAAACTTAGATTATAAAAACGCACATCGTAGTACATATTATATGAGTGAGTTTTACTGAAAAACCCGGATTACACGAAATGCACAGTGTAGTATATAATATATGAGTGAGATGCACTGAAAAACTTAGAATATAAGAAACGCACAGTGTATTACATAGTATATGACTGAGTTGCCTTGAAAAACGTAGAATTTACTGAAAAACCCGGATTACACGAAAAGCACAGTGTAGTACATAGTATATGAGTGAGTTGCACTGAAAAACCCGGATTACACGAAATGCACAGTGTAGTATATAGTATATGAGTGAGTTGCACTGAAAAACTTAGAATATAAGAAAAGCAATTTGTAGTACATAGTATATGAGTGAGTTGCCTTGAAAAACTTAGAATTTACTGAAACCCGGATTACACGAAATGCACAGTTTAGTACATAGTATATGAGCGAGTTGCACTGAAAAACTTAGAATTTAGTGAAAAACCCGCATTACACGAAACGCACAGTGTAGTACATAGTATATGATTGAGTTGCACTGAAAAACTTAGAAAATAAGAAACGCACAGTGTAGTACATAGTATATGAGTCAGTTTTACTGAAAAACCTGGAGTACACAAAATGCACAGTGTAGTACATAGTATATGAGTTAGTAGCACTGAACAATTTAGAATATAAGAAACGCACATTGTAGTACATAGTATATGAGTGAGTTTTACTGAAAAACCTGGATTACACGAAATGCACACTGTAGTATATAGTATATGAGTGAGTTGCACTGAAAAACTTAGAATTTACTAAAAACCCCCATTACACGAAATGCACAGTGTAGTAATAGTATATGAGTAATTGCACTGAAAAACTTAGAATATAAGAAACGCACAGTGTAGTACATAGTATATGAGTGAGTTTTACTGAAAAACCCGGATTACACGAAATGCACAGTGTAGTACATAGTATATGAGTGAGTTTTACTGAAAAACCCGGATTACAGGAAATGCACAGTGTAGTACATAGTATATGAGTGAGTCGCACTGAGAAACTTAGAACATAAGAAACGCACATTGTAGTACATAGTATATGAGTGAGTTTTACTGAAAAACCCGGATTACACGAAATGCACAGTGTAGTATATAGTATATGAGTGAGTTGCACTGAAAAACTTAGAAATTTACTTAAAAACCCGCATTAGACGAAATGCACAGTGTAGTACATAGTATATGAGTGAGTTGCACTGAAAAACTTAGAATTTACTGAAAAACCCGCATTACACGAAATGCACAGTGTAGTACATATTATATGAGTGAGTTGCACTGAAAAACTTAGATTATAAGAAATGCAGAGTGTAGTACATAGTATATAAGTGAATTGCACTGAAAAACTTAGAATTTACTGAAAAAGCCCGGATTACACGAAATGCACAGTGTAGTATATAGTATATGAGTGAGTTGCACTGAAAAACTTAGAATTTACTGAAAAACCCGCATTAGACGAAATGCACAGTGTAATACATTGTATATGAGTGAGTTGCACTGAAAAACTTAGAATTTACTGAAAAACCCGCATTACACGAAATGCACAGTGTAGTACATAGTATAAGAGTGAGTTGCACTGAAAAACTTAGAATATAAGAAACGCACAGTGTAGTACATAGTATATAAGTGAATTGCACTGAAAAACTTAGAATTTACTGAAAAACCCGGATTACACGAAATGCACATGTAGTACATAGTATATGAGTGAGTTGCACTGAAAAACTTAGAATTTACTGAAAAACCCGCATTACACGAAATGCACAGTGTAGTACATAGTATATGAGTGAGTTGCACTGAAAAACTTAGAAAATAAGAAACGCACAGTGTAGTACATAGTATATGAGTGAGTTTTACTGAAAAACCCGGATTACACGAAATGCACAGTGTAGTACATAGTATATGAGTTAGTTGCACTGAAAAACTTAGATTATAAGAAACGCACATCGTAGTACATATTATATGAGTGAGTTTTACTGAAAAACCCGGATTACACGAAATGCACAGTGTAGTATATAGTATATGAGTGAGATGCACTGAAAAACTTAGAATATAAGAAACGCACAGTGTATTACATAGTATATGACTGAGTTGCCTTGAAAAACGTAGAATTTACTGAAAAACCCGGATTACACGAAAAGCACAGTGTAGTACATAGTATATGAGTGAGTTGCACTGAAAAATTTAGAATTTACTGAAAAACCCGGATTACACGAAATGCACATGTAGTACATAGTATATGAGTGAGTTGCACTGAAAAACTTAGAAAATAAGAAACGCACAGTGTAGTACATAGTATATGAGTGAGTTTTACTGAAAAACCCGGATTACACGAAATGCACAGTGTAGTACATAGTATATGAGTTAGTTGCACTGAAAAACTTAGATTATAAGAAACGCACATCGTAGTACATATTATATGAGTGAGTTTTACTGAAAAACCCGGATTACACGAAATGCACAGTGTAGTATATAATATATGAGTGAGATGCACTGAAAAACTTAGAATATAAGAAACGCACAGTGTATTACATAGTATATGACTGAGTTGCCTTGAAAAACGTAGAATTTACTGAAAAACCCGGATTACACGAAAAGCACAGTGTAGTACATAGTATATGAGTGAGTTGCACTGAAAAACCCGGATTACACGAAATGCACAGTGTAGTATATAGTATATGAGTGAGTTGCACTGAAAAACTTAGAATATAAGAAAAGCAATTTGTAGTACATAGTATATGAGTGAGTTGCCTTGAAAAACTTAGAATTTACTGAAACCCGGATTACACGAAATGCACAGTTTAGTACATAGTATATGAGCGAGTTGCACTGAAAAACTTAGAATTTAGTGAAAAACCCGCATTAGACGAAATGCACAGTGTAGTACATTGTATATGAGTGAGTTGCACTGAAAAACTTATAGTTTACTGAAAAACCCGCATTAGACGAAATGCACAGAGTAGTACATTGTATATGAGTGAGTTGCACTGAAAAACTTAGAATTTACTGAAAAACCCGCATTAGACGAAATGCACAGTGTAGTACATTGTATATGAGTGAGTTGCACTGAAAAACTTAGAATTTACTGAAAAACACGCATTAGACGAAATGCACAGTGTAGTACATAGTATATGAGTGAGTTGCACTGAAAAACTTAGAATTTACTGAAAAACCCGCATTAGACGTAATGCACAGTGTAGTACATAGTATATGAGTGAGTTGCACTGAAAAACTTAGAAAATAAGAAACGCACAGTGTAGTACATAGTATATGAGTGAGTTTTACTGAAAAACCCGGATTACACGAAATGCACAGTGTAGTACATATTATATGAGTTAGTTGCACTGAAAAACTTAGATTATAAGAAACGCACATTGTAGTACATAGTATATGAGTGAGTTTTACTGAAAAACCCGTATTACAAGAAATGCACAGTGTAGTATATAGTATATGAGTGAGTTGCACTGAAAAATTTAGAATATAAGAAACGCACAGTGTATTACATAGTATATGAGTGAGTTGCCTTGAAAAACGTAGAATTTACTGAAAAACCCGGATTACACGAAATGCACAGTGTAGTACATAGTATATGAGTGAGTAGCACTGAAAAACTAGAATATAAGAAAAGCACTTTGTAGTACATAGTATATGAGTGAGTTGCCTTGTAAAACTTAGAATTTACTGAAAAACCCGGATTAAACGAAATGCACAGTTTAGTACATAGTATATGAGTGAGTTGTAGTGAAAAACTTAGAAATTACTGAAAAACCCGCTTTACACGAAATGCACAGTGTAGTACATAGTACATGAGTGAGTTTCACTGAAAAACTTAGAATATAAGAATCGCACAGTGTAGTACATAGTATATGAGTGAGTTTTACTGAAAAACCCGCATTACACGAAATGCACAGTGTAGTACATAGTATATGAGTGAGTTGCACTGAAAAACTTAGAATATAAGACATGTACAGTGTAGTACATAGTGTATGAATGAGTTGCACTGAAAAACATAGAATTTACTGAAAAACCCGCATTACACGAAATGCACAGTGTAGTACATAGTATATGAGTGAGTTGCACTGAAAAACTTAGAATATAAGAAACGCACAGTGTAGTACATAGTATATGAGTGAGTTTCACTGAAAAACCCTGATTACATGAAAGGCAAAGTGCGTTTCGTACTCATAGTATATGAGTGACTTGCACTGAAAAACAATGATTACAAGAAACGCACAGTGTAGTACATATTATATGAGTGAGTTGCACTGAAAAACTTAGATTATAAGAAATGCAGAGTGTAGTACATAGTATATAAGTGAATTGCACTGAAAAACTTAGAATTTACTGAAAAAGCCGGGATTACACGAAATGCACAGTGTAGTATATAGTATATGAGTGAGTTGCACTGAAAAACTTAGAATTTACTTAAAAACCCGCATTAGACCAAATGCACAGTATAGTACATAGTATATGAGTGAGTTGCACTGAAAAACTTAGAATTTACTGAAAAACCCGCATTAGACGAAATGCACAGTGTAATACATTGTATATGAGTGAGTCGCACTGAGAAACTTAGAACATAAGAAACGCACATTGTAGTACATAGTATATGAGTGAGTTTTACTGAAAAACCCGGATTACACGAAATGCACAGTGTAGTATATAGTATATGAGTGAGTTGCACTGAAAAACTTAGAATTTACTTAAAAACCCGCATTAGACGAAATGCACAGTGTAGTACATAGTATATGAGTGAGTTGCACTGAAAAACTTAGAATTTACTGAAAAACCCGCATTACACGAAATGCACAGTGTAGTACATATTATATGAGTGAGTTGCACTGAAAAACTTAGATTATAAGAAATGCAGAGTGTAGTACATAGTATATAAGTGAATTGCACTGAAAAACTTAGAATTTACTGAAAAAGCCCGGATTACACGAAATGCACAGTGTAGTATATAGTATATGAGTGAGTTGCACTGAAAAACTTAGAATTTACTGAAAAACCCGCATTAGACGAAATGCACAGTGTAATACATTGTATATGAGTGAGTTGCACTGAAAAACTTAGAATTTACTGAAAAACCCGCATTACACGAAATGCACAGTGTAGTACATAGTATAAGAGTGAGTTGCACTGAAAAACTTAGAATATAAGAAACGCACAGTGTAGTACATAGTATATAAGTGAATTGCACTGAAAAACTTAGAATTTACTGAAAAACCCGGATTACACGAAATGCACATGTAGTACATAGTATATGAGTGAGTTGCACTGAAAAACTTAGAATTTACTGAAAAACCCGCATTACACGAAATGCACAGTGTAGTACATAGTATATGAGTGAGTTGCACTGAAAAACTTAGAAAATAAGAAACGCACAGTGTAGTACATAGTATATGAGTGAGTTTTACTGAAAAACCCGGATTACACGAAATGCACAGTGTAGTACATAGTATATGAGTTAGTTGCACTGAAAAACTTAGATTATAAGAAACGCACATCGTAGTACATATTATATGAGTGAGTTTTACTGAAAAACCCGGATTACACGAAATGCACAGTGTAGTATATAGTATATGAGTGAGATGCACTGAAAAACTTAGAATATAAGAAACGCACAGTGTATTACATAGTATATGACTGAGTTGCCTTGAAAAACGTAGAATTTACTGAAAAACCCGGATTACACGAAAAGCACAGTGTAGTACATAGTATATGAGTGAGTTGCACTGAAAAACCCGGATTACACGAAATGCACAGTGTAGTATATAGTATATGAGTGAGTTGCACTGAAAAACTTAGAATATAAGAAAAGCAATTTGTAGTACATAGTATATGAGTGAGTTGCCTTGAAAAACTTAGAATTTACTGAAACCCGGATTACACGAAATGCACAGTTTAGTACATAGTATATGAGCGAGTTGCACTGAAAAACTTAGAATTTAGTGAAAAACCCGCATTAGACGAAATGCACAGTGTAGTACATTGTATATGAGTGAGTTGCACTGAAAAACTTATAATTTACTGAAAAACCCGCATTAGACGAAATGCACAGAGTAGTACATTGTATATGAGTGAGTTGCACTGAAAAACTTAGAATTTACTGAAAAACCCGCATTAGACGAAATGCACAGTGTAGTACATTGTATATGAGTGAGTTGCACTGAAAAACTTAGAATTTACTGAAAAACACGCATTAGACGAAATGCACAGTGTAGTACATAGTATATGAGTGAGTTGCACTGAAAAACTTAGAATTTACTGAAAAACCCGCATTAGACGTAATGCACAGTGTAGTACATAGTATATGAGTGAGTTGCACTGAAAAACTTAGAAAATAAGAAACGCACAGTGTAGTACATAGTATATGAGTGAGTTTTACTGAAAAACCCGGATTACACGAAATGCACAGTGTAGTACATATTATATGAGTTAGTTGCACTGAAAAACTTAGATTATAAGAAACGCACATTGTAGTACATAGTATATGAGTGAGTTTTACTGAAAAACCCGTATTACAAGAAATGCACAGTGTAGTATATAGTATATGAGTGAGTTGCACTGAAAAATTTAGAATATAAGAAACGCACAGTGTATTACATAGTATATGAGTGAGTTGCCTTGAAAAACGTAGAATTTACTGAAAAACCCGGATTACACGAAATGCACAGTGTAGTACATAGTATATGAGTGAGTAGCACTGAAAAACTAGAATATAAGAAAAGCACTTTGTAGTACATAGTATATGAGTGAGTTGCCTTGTAAAACTTAGAATTTACTGAAAAACCCGGATTAAACGAAATGCACAGTTTAGTACATAGTATATGAGTGAGTTGTAGTGAAAAACTTAGAAATTACTGAAAAACCCGCTTTACACGAAATGCACAGTGTAGTACATAGTACATGAGTGAGTTTCACTGAAAAACTTAGAATATAAGAATCGCACAGTGTAGTACATAGTATATGAGTGAGTTTTACTGAAAAACCCGCATTACACGAAATGCACAGTGTAGTACATAGTATATGAGTGAGTTGCACTGAAAAACTTAGAATATAAGACATGTACAGTGTAGTACATAGTATATGAATGAGTTGCACTGAAAAACATAGAATTTACTGAAAAACCCGCATTACACGAAATGCACAGTGTAGTACATAGTATATGAGTGAGTTGCACTGAAAAACTTAGAATATAAGAAACGCACAGTGTAGTACATAGTATATGAGTGAGTTTCACTGAAAAACCCTGATTACATGAAAGGCAAAGTGCGTTTCGTACTCATAGTATATGAGTGACTTGCACTGAAAAACAATGATTACAAGAAACGCACAGTGTAGTACATAGTATATGAGTGAGTTGCACTGAAAAACTTAGATTATAAGAAATGCAGAGTGTAGTACATAGTATATGAGTGAGTTGCACTTTAAAACTTAGAATATAAGAAACAGTGTAGTTCATTGTATATGAGTGAATTGCACTGAAAAACTTAGAATATAAGAAACGCACAGTGTAGTACATAGTATATGAGTGAGTTGCACTTTAAAACTTAGAATATAAGAAACGCACAGTGTAGTATATATTATATGAGTGAGGTGCACTGAAAAACTTACAATATAAGAAACGCACAGTGTCGTACATAGTATATGATTGAGTTGCACTGAAAAAATTAGAAAATAAGAAACGCACAGTGTAGTACATAGTATATGAGTCAGTTTTACTGAAAAACCTGGAGTACACAAAATGCACAGTGTAGTACATAGTATATGAGTTAGTAGCACTGAACAATTTAGAATATAAGAAACGCACAATGTAGTACATAGTATATGAGTGAGTTTTACTGAAAAACCTGGATTACACGAAATGCACACTGTAGTATATAGTATATGAGTGAGTTGCACTGAAAAACTTAGAATTTACTTAAAAACCCGCATTACACGAAATGCACAGTGTAGTACATAGTATATGAGTAATTGCACTGAAAAACTTAGAATATAAGAAACGCACAGTGTAGTACATAGTATATGAGTGAGTTTTACTGAAAAACCCGGATTACACGAAATGCACAGTGTAGTACATAGTATATGAGTGAGTTTTACTGAAAAACCCGGATTACAGGAAATGCACAGTGTAGTACATAGTATATGAGTGAGTCGCACTGAGAAACTTAGAACATAAGAAACACACATTGTAGTACATAGTATATGAGTGAGTTTTACTGAAAAACCCGGATTACACGAAATGCACAGTGTAGTACATAGTATATGAGTGAGTTGCACTGAAAAACTTAGAATTTACTGAAAAACCCGCATTACACGAAATGCACAGTGTAGTACATAGTATATGAGTGAGTTGCACTGAAAAACGTAGAATATAAGAAACGCACAGTGTAGTACATACTATATAAGTGAATTGCACTGAAAAACTTAGAATTTACTGAAAAACCCGGATTACACGAAATGCACATGTAGTACATAGTATATGAGTGAGTTGCACTGAAAAACTTAGAATTTACTTAAAAACCCGCATTAGACGAAATGCACAGTGTAGTACATAGTATATGAGTGAGTTGCACTGAAAAACTTAGAATTTACTGAAAAACCCGCATTACACGAAATGCACAGTGTAGTACATATTATATGAGTGAGTTGCACTGAAAAACTTAGATTATAAGAAATGCAGAGTGTAGTACATAGTATATAAGTGAATTGCACTGAAAAACTTAGAATTTACTGAAAAAACCCGGATTACACGAAATGCACAGTGTAGTATATAGTATATGAGTGAGTTGCACTGAAAAACTTAGAATTTACTTAAAAACCCGCATTACAAGAAATGCACAGTGTAGTACATTGTATATGAGTGAGTTGCACTGAAAAACTTAGAATTTACTGAAAAACCCAAATTACACGAAATGCACAGTGTAGTACATAGTATAAGAGTGAGTTGCACTGAAAAACTTAGAATATAAGAAACGCACAGTGTAGTACATAGTATATAAGTGAATTGCACTGAAAAACTTAGAATTTACTGAAAAACCCGGATTACACGAAATGCACATGTAGTACATAGTATATGAGTGAGTTGCACTGAAAAACTTAGAATTTACTGAAAAACCCGCATTACACGAAATGCACAGTGTAGTACATAGTATATGAGTGAGTTGCACTGAAAAACTTAGAAAATAAGAAACGCACAGTGTAGTACATAGTATATGAGTGAGTTTTACTGAAAAACCCGGATTACACGAAATGCACAGTGTAGTACATAGTATATGAGTGAGTTGCACTGAAAAACTTAGAATTTACTGAAAAACCCGCATTAGACGAAATGCACAGTGTAGTACATAGTATATGAGTGAGTTGCACTGAAAAACTTAGAATTTACTGAAAAACCCGCATTAGACGAAATGCACAGTGTAGTACATTGTATATGAGTGAGTTGCACTGAAAAACTTAGAATTTACTGAAAAACACGCATTAGACGAAATGCACAGTGTAGTACATAGTATATGAGTGAGTTGCACTGAAAAACTTAGAATTTACTGAAAAACCCGCATTAGATGTAATGCACAGTGTAGTACATTGTATATGAGTGAGTTGCACTGAAAAACTTAGAATTTACTGAAAAATCCGCATTAGACGAAATGCACAGTATAGTACATAGTATATGAGTGAGTTGCACTGAAAAACTTAGTTTTTATTAAAAAACCCGCATTAGACGAAATGCACAGTGTAGTACATTGTATATGAGTGAGTTGCACTGAAAAACTCAGAATTTACTGAAAAACCTGCCTTAGACGAAATGCACAGTGTAGTACATAGTATATGAGTTAGTTGCACTGAAAAACTTAGATTATAAGAAACACACATTATAGTACATAGTATATGAGTGAGTTTTACTGAAAAACCCGGATTACACGAAATGCACAGTGTAGTATGTAGTATATGAGTGAGTTGCACTGAAAAACTTAGAATATAAGAAACGCACAGTGTATTACATAGTATATGAGTGAGTTGCCTTGAAAAACGTAGAATTTACTGAAAAACCCGGATTACACGAAACGCACATTGTAGTACATAGTATATGAGTGAGTTGCACTGAAAAACCCGGATTACACGAAATGCACAGTGTAGTATATAGTATATGAGTGAGTTGCACTGAAAAACTTAGAATATAAGTAAAGCAATTTGTAGTACATAGTATATGAGTGAGTTGCCTTGAAAAACTTAGAATTTACTGAAACCCGGATTACACGAAATGCACAGTTTAGTACATAGTATATGAGTGAGTTGCCTTGAAAAACGTAGAATTTACTGAAAAACCCGGATTACACGAAATGCACAGTGTAGTACATAGTACATGAGTGAGTTGCAATGAAAAACTTAGAATTTACTGAAAAACCCGCATTAGACGAAATGCACAGTGTAGTACATAGTATATGAGTGAGTTGCAATGAAAAACTTAGAATTTACTGAAAAACCCGCATTAGACGAAATGCACAGTGTAGTACATTGTATATGAGTGAGTTGCACAGTGTAGTACATAGTATATGAGTGAGTTGAACTGAAAAACTTAGAATTTACTGAAAAACCAGCATTAGACGAAATGCACAGTGTAGTAAATAGTATATGAGTGAGTTGCAATGAAAAACTTAGAATTTACTGAAAAACCCGCATTAGACGAAATGCATTGTGTAGTACATTGTATATGAGTGAGTTGCACTGAAAACTTAGAATTTACTGAAAAACCCGCATTAGACGAAATGCACTGTGTAATACATTGTATATGAGTGAGTTGCACTGAAAAACTTAGAATTTACTGAAAAACCCGCATTAGACGAAATGCACAGTGTAGTACATAGTATATGAGTGAGTTGTACTGAAAAACTTAGAAATTACTGAAAAACCCGCATTAGACGAAATGCACAGTGTAGTACATTGTATATGAGTGAGTTGCACTGAAAAACTTAGAATTTACTGAAAAACCCGCATTAAACGAAATGCACAGTGTAGTACATTGTATATGAGTGAGTTGCACTGAAAAACTCAGAATTTACTGAAAAACCCGCATTAGACGAAATGCACAGTGTAGTACATAGTATATGAGTTAGTTGCACTGAAAAACTTAGATTATAAGAAACGCACATTGTAGTACATAGTATATGAGTGAGTTTTACTGAAAAACCCGCATTACACGAAATGCACAGTGTAGTACATAGTATATGAGTGAGTTGCACTGAAAAACTTAGAATATAAGACATGTACAGTGTAGTACATAGTATATGAATGAGTTGTAGTGAAAAACTTAGAAATTACTGAAAAACCCGCTTTACACGAAATGCACAGTGTAGTACATAGTACATGAGTGAGTTTCACTGAAAAACTTAGAATATAAGAATCGCACAGTGTAGTACATAGTATATGAGTGAGTTTTACTGAAAAACCCAAATTACACGAAATGCACAGTGTAGTACATAGTATAAGAGTGAGTTGCACTGAAAAACTTAGAATATAAGAAACGCACAGTGTAGTACATAGTATATAAGTGAATTGCACTGAAAAACTTAGAATTTACTGAAAAACCCGGATTACACGAAATGCACATGTAGTACATAGTATATGAGTGAGTTGCACTGAAAAACTTAGAATTTACTGAAAAACCCGCATTACACGAAATGCACAGTGTAGTACATAGTATATGAGTGAGTTGCACTGAAAAACTTAGAAAATAAGAAACGCACAGTGTAGTACATAGTATATGAGTGAGTTTTACTGAAAAACCCGGATTACACGAAATGCACAGTGTAGTACATAGTATATGAGTGAGTTGCACTGAAAAACTTAGAATTTACTGAAAAACCCGCATTAGACGAAATGCACAGTGTAGTACATAGTATATGAGTGAGTTGCACTGAAAAACTTAGAATTTACTGAAAAACCCGCATTAGACGAAATGCACAGTGTAGTACATTGTATATGAGTGAGTTGCACTGAAAAACTTAGAATTTACTGAAAAACACGCATTAGACGAAATGCACAGTGTAGTACATAGTATATGAGTGAGTTGCACTGAAAAACTTAGAATTTACTGAAAAACCCGCATTAGATGTAATGCACAGTGTAGTACATTGTATATGAGTGAGTTGCACTGAAAAACTTAGAATTTACTGAAAAATCCGCATTAGACGAAATGCACAGTATAGTACATAGTATATGAGTGAGTTGCACTGAAAAACTTAGTTTTTACTAAAAAACCCGCATTAGACGAAATGCACAGTGTAGTACATTGTATATGAGTGAGTTGCACTGAAAAACTCAGAATTTACTGAAAAACCTGCATTAGACGAAATGCACAGTGTAGTACATAGTATATGAGTTAGTTGCACTGAAAAACTTAGATTATAAGAAACGCACATTATAGTACATAGTATATGAGTGAGTTTTACTGAAAAACCCGGATTACACGAAATGCACAGTGTAGTATGTAGTATATGAGTGAGTTGCACTGAAAAACTTAGAATATAAGAAACGCACAGTGTATTACATAGTATATGAGTGAGTTGCCTTGAAAAACGTAGAATTTACTGAAAAACCCGGATTACACGAAACGCACATTGTAGTACATAGTATATGAGTGAGTTGCACTGAAAAACCCGGATTACACGAAATGCACAGTGTAGTATATAGTATATGAGTGAGTTGCACTGAAAAACTTAGAATATAAGAAAAGCAATTTGTAGTACATAGTATATGAGTGAGTTGCCTTGAAAAACTTAGATATTACTGAAACCCGGATTACACGAAATGCACAGTTTAGTACATAGTATATGAGTGAGTTGCCTTGAAAAACGTAGAATTTACTGAAAAACCCGGATTACACGAAATGCACAGTGTAGTACATAGTACATGAGTGAGTTGCAATGAAAAACTTAGAATTTACTGAAAAACCCGCATTAGACGAAATGCACAGTGTAGTACATAGTATATGAGTGAGTTGCAATGAAAAACTTAGAATTTACTGAAAAACCCGCATTAGACGAAATGCACAGTGTAGTACATTGTATATGAGTGAGTTGCACAGTGTAGTACATAGTATATGAGTGAGTTGAACTGAAAAACTTAGAATTTACTGAAAAACCAGCATTAGACGAAATGCACAGTGTAGTAAATAGTATATGAGTGAGTTGCAATGAAAAACTTAGAATTTACTGAAAAACCCGCATTAGACGAAATGCATTGTGTAGTACATTGTATATGAGTGAGTTGCACTGAAAACTTAGAATTTACTGAAAAACCCGCATTAGACGAAATGCACAGAGTAGTACATTGTATATGAGTGAGTTGCACTGAAAAACTTAGAATTTACTGAAAAACACGCATTAGACGAAATGCACAGTGTAGTACATTGTATATGAGTGAGTTGCACTGAAAAACTTAGAATTTACTGAAAAACACGCATTAGACGAAATGCACAGTGTAGTACATAGTATATGAGTGAGTTGCACTGAAAAACTTAGAATTTACTGAAAAACCCGCATTAGACGTAATGCACAGTGTAGTACATAGTATATGAGTGAGTTGCACTGAAAAACTTAGAAAATAAGAAACGCACAGTGTAGTACATAGTATATGAGTGAGTTTTACTGAAAAACCCGGATTACACGAAATGCACAGTGTAGTACATATTATATGAGTTAGTTGCACTGAAAAACTTAGATTATAAGAAACGCACATTGTAGTACATCGTATATGAGTGAGTATTACTGAAAAACCCGTATTACAAGAAATGCACAGTGTAGTATATAGTATATGAGTGAGTTGCACTGAAAAATTTAGAATATAAGAAACGCACAGTGTATTACATAGTATATGAGTGAGTTGCCTTGAAAAACGTAGAATTTACTGAAAAACCCGGATTACACGAAATGCACAGTGTAGTACATAGTATATGAGTGAGTAGCACTGAAAAACTAGAATATAAGAAAAGCACTTTGTAGTACATAGTATATGAGTGAGTTGCCTTGTAAAACTTAGAATTTACTGAAAAACCCGGATTAAACGAAATGCACAGTTTAGTACATTGTATATGAGTGAGTTGTAGTGAAAAACTTAGAAATTACTGAAAAACCCGCTTTACACGAAATGCACAGTGTAGTACATAGTACATGAGTGAGTTTCACTGAAAAACTTAGAATATAAGAATCGCACAGTGTAGTACATAGTATATGAGTGAGTTTTACTGAAAAACCCGCATTACACGAAATGCACAGTGTAGTACATAGTATATGAGTGAGTTGCACTGAAAAACTTAGAATATAAGACATGTACAGTGTAGTACATAGTATATGAATGAGTTGCACTGAAAAACATAGAATTTACTGAAAAACCCGCATTACACGAAATGCACAGTGTAGTACATAGTATATGAGTGAGTTGCACTGAAAAACTTAGAATATAAGAAACGCACAGTGTAGTACATAGTATATGAGTGAGTTTCACTGAAAAACCCTGATTACATGAAAGGCAAAGTGCGTTTCGTACTCATAGTATATGAGTGACTTGCACTGAAAAACAATGATTACAAGAAACGCACAGTGTAGTACATAGTATATGATTGAGTTGCACTGAAAAACTAAGAATATAAAAAACGCACAGTGTAGTACATAGTATATGAGTGAGTTGCACTTTAAAACTTAGAATATAAGAAACAGTGTAGTTCATTGTATATGAGTGAATTGCACTGAAAAACTTAGAATATAAGAAACGCACATTGTAGTACATAGTATATGAGTGAGTTGCACTTTAAAACTTAGAATATAAGAAACGCACAGTGTAGTATATATTATATGAGTGAGGTGCACTGAAAAACTTACAATATAAGAAACGCACAGTGTAGTACATAGTATATGATTGAGTTGCACTGAAAAACTTAGAAAATAAGAAACGCACAGTGTAGTACATAGTATATGAGTCAGTTTTACTGAAAAACCTGGAGTACACAAAATGCACAGTGTAGTACATAGTATATGAGTTAGTAGCACTGAACAATTTAGAATATAAGAAACGCACATTGTAGTACATAGTATATGAGTGAGTTTTACTGAAAAACCTGGATTACACGAAATGCACACTGTAGTATATAGTATATGAGTGAGTTGCACTGAAAAACTTAGAATTTACTTAAAAACCCGCATTACACGAAATGCACAGTGTAGTACATAGTATATGAGTAATTGCACTGAAAAACTTAGAATATAAGAAACGCACAGTGTAGTACATAGTATATGAGTGAGTTTTACTGAAAAACCCGGATTACACGAAATGCACAGTGTAGTACATAGTATATGAGTGAGTTTTACTGAAAAACCCGGATTACAGGAAATGCACAGTGTAGTACATAGTATATGAGTGAGTCGCACTGAGAAACTTAGAACATAAGAAACGCACATTGTAGTACATAGTATATGAGTGAGTTTTACTGAAAAACCCGGATTACACGAAATGCACAGTGTAGTATATAGTATATGAGTGAGTTGCACTGAAAAACTTAGAATTTACTTAAAAACCCGCATTAGACGAAATGCACAGTGTAGTACATAGTATATGAGTGAGTTGCACTGAAAAACTTAGAATTTATTGAAAAACCCGCATTACACGAAATGCACAGTGTAGTACATATTATATGAGTGAGTTGCACTGAAAAACTTAGATTATAAGAAATGCAGAGTGTAGTACATAGTATATAAGTGAATTGCACTGAAAAACTTAGAATTTACTGAAAAAACCCGGATTACACGAAATGTACAGTGTAGTATATAGTATATGAGTGAGTTGCACTGAAAAACTTAGAATTTACTTAAAAACCCGCATTACAAGAAATGCACAGTGTAGTACATTGTATATGAGTGAGTTGCACTGAAAAACTTAGAATTTACTGAAAAACCCAAATTACACGAAATGCACAGTGTAGTACATAGTATAAGAGTGAGTTGCACTGAAAAACTTAGAATTTACTTAAAAACCCGCATTACACGAAATGCACAGTGTAGTACATAGTATATGAGTAATTGCACTGAAAAACTTAGAATATAAGAAACGCACAGTGTAGTACATAGTATATGAGTGAGTTTTACTGAAAAACCCGGATTACACGAAATGCACAGTGTAGTACATAGTATATGAGTGAGTTGCACTGAAAAACTTAGAATTTACTGAAAAACCCGCATTAGACGAAATGCACAGTGTAGTACATAGTATATGAGTGAGTTGCACTGAAAAACTTAGAATTTACTGAAAAACCCGCATTAGACGAAATGCACAGTGTAGTACATTGTATATGAGTGAGTTGCACTGAAAAACTTAGAATTTACTGAAAAACACGCATTAGACGAAATGCACAGTGTAGTACATAGTATATGAGTGAGTTGCACTGAAAAACTTAGAATTTACTGAAAAACCCGCATTAGATGTAATGCACAGTGTAGTACATTGTATATGAGTGAGTTGCACTGAAAAACTTAGAATTTACTGAAAAATCCGCATTAGACGAAATGCACAGTATAGTACATAGTATATGAGTGAGTTGCACTGAAAAACTTAGTTTTTACTAAAAAACCCGCATTAGACGAAATGCACAGTGTAGTACATTGTATATGAGTGAGTTGCACTGAAAAACTCAGAATTTACTGAAAAACCTGCATTAGACGAAATGCACAGTGTAGTACATAGTATATGAGTTAGTTGCACTGAAAAACTTAGATTATAAGAAACGCACATTATAGTACATAGTATATGAGTGAGTTTTACTGAAAAACCCGGATTACACGAAATGCACAGTGTAGTATGTAGTATATGAGTGAGTTGCACTGAAAAACTTAGAATATAAGAAACGCACAGTGTATTACATAGTATATGAGTGAGTTGCCTTGAAAAACGTAGAATTTACTGAAAAACCCGGATTACACGAAACGCACATTGTAGTACATAGTATATGAGTGAGTTGCACTGAAAAACCCGGATTACACGAAATGCACAGTGTAGTATATAGTATATGAGTGAGTTGCACTGAAAAACTTAGAATATAAGAAAAGCAATTTGTAGTACATAGTATATGAGTGAGTTGCCTTGAAAAACTTAGAATTTACTGAAACCCGGATTACACGAAATGCACAGTTTAGTACATAGTATATGAGTGAGTTGCCTTGAAAAACGTAGAATTTACTGAAAAACCCGGATTACACGAAATGCACAGTGTAGTACATAGTACATGAGTGAGTTGCAATGAAAAACTTAGAATTTACTGAAAAACCCGCATTAGACGAAGTGCACAGTGTAGTACATAGTATATGAGTGAGTTGCAATGAAAAACTTAGAATTTACTGAAAAACCCGCATTAGACGAAATGCACAGTGTAGTACATTGTATATGAGTGAGTTGCACAGTGTAGTACATAGTATATGAGTGAGTTGAACTGAAAAACTTAGAATTTACTGAAAAACCAGCATTAGACGAAATGCACAGTGTAGTAAATAGTATATGAGTGAGTTGCAATGAAAAACTTAGAATTTACTGAAAAACCCGCATTAGACGAAATGCATTGTGTAGTACATTGTATATGAGTGAGTTGCACTGAAAACTTAGAATTTACTGAAAAACCCGCATTAGACGAAATGCACTGTGTAATACATTGTATATGAGTGAGTTGCACTGAAAAACTTAGAATTTACTGAAAAACCCGCATTAGACGAAATGCACAGTGTAGTACATAGTATATGAGTGAGTTGTACTGAAAAACTTAGAAATTACTGAAAAACCCGCATTAGACGAAATGCACAGTGTAGTACATTGTATATGAGTGAGTTGCACTGAAAAACTTAGAATTTACTGAAAAACCCGCATTAAACGAAATGCACAGTGTAGTACATTGTATATGAGTGAGTTGCACTGAAAAACTCAGAATTTACTGAAAAACCTGCATTAGACGAAATGCACAGTGTAGTACATAGTATATGAGTTAGTTGCACTGAAAAACTTAGATTATAAGAAACGCACATTATAGTACATAGTATATGAGTGAGTTTTACTGAAAAACCCGGATTACACGAAATGCACAGTGTAGTATGTAGTATATGAGTGAGTTGCACTGAAAAACTTAGAATATAAGAAACGCACAGTGTATTACATAGTATATGAGTGAGTTGCCTTGAAAAACGTAGAATTTACTGAAAAACCCGGATTACACGAAACGCACATTGTAGTACATAGTATATGAGTGAGTTGCACTGAAAAACCCGGATTACACGAAATGCACAGTGTAGTATATAGTATATGAGTGAGTTGCACTGAAAAACTTAGAATATAAGAAAAGCAATTTGTAGTACATAGTATATGAGTGAGTTGCCTTGAAAAACTTAGAATTTACTGAAACCCGGATTACACGAAATGCACAGTTTAGTACATAGTATATGAGTGAGTTGCCTTGAAAAACGTAGAATTTACTGAAAAACCCGGATTACACGAAATGCACAGTGTAGTACATAGTACATGAGTGAGTTGCAATGAAAAGCTTAGAATTTACTGAAAAACCCGCATTAGACGAAGTGCACAGTGTAGTACATAGTATATGAGTGAGTTGCAATGAAAAACTTAGAATTTACTGAAAAACCCGCATTAGACGAAATGCACAGTGTAGTACATTGTATATGAGTGAGTTGCACAGTGTAGTACATAGTATATGAGTGAGTTGAACTGAAAAACTTAGAATTTACTGAAAAACCAGCATTAGACGAAATGCACAGTGTAGTAAATAGTATATGAGTGAGTTGCAATGAAAAACTTAGAATTTACTGAAAAACCCGCATTAGACGAAATGCATTCTGTAGTACATTGTATATGAGTGAGTTGCACTGAAAACTTAGAATTTACTGAAAAACCCGCATTAGACGAAATGCACTGTGTAATACATTGTATATGAGTGAGTTGCACTGAAAAACTTAGAATTTACTGAAAAACCCGCATTAGACGAAATGCACAGTGTAGTACATAGTATATGAGTGAGTTGTACTGAAAAACTTAGAAATTACTGAAAAACCCGCATTAGACGAAATGCACAGTGTAGTACATTGTATATGAGTGAGTTGCACTGAAAAACTTAGAATTTACTGAAAAACCCGCATTAAACGAAATGCACAGTGTAGTACATTGTATATGAGTGAGTTGCACTGAAAAACTCAGAATTTACTGAAAAATCCGCATTAGACGAAATGCACAGTATAGTACATAGTATATGAGTGAGTTGCACTGAAAAACTTAGTTTTTATTAAAAAACCCGCATTAGACGAAATGCACAGTGTAGTACATTGTATATGAGTGAGTTGCACTGAAAAACTCAGAATTTACTGAAAAACCTGCCTTAGACGAAATGCACAGTGTAGTACATAGTATATGAGTTAGTTGCACTGAAAAACTTAGATTATAAGAAACACACATTATAGTACATAGTATATGAGTGAGTTTTACTGAAAAACCCGGATTACACGAAATGCACAGTGTAGTATGTAGTATATGAGTGAGTTGCACTGAAAAACTTAGAATATAAGAAACGCACAGTGTATTACATAGTATATGAGTGAGTTGCCTTGAAAAACGTAGAATTTACTGAAAAACCCGGATTACACGAAACGCACATTGTAGTACATAGTATATGAGTGAGTTGCACTGAAAAACCCGGATTACACGAAATGCACAGTGTAGTATATAGTATATGAGTGAGTTGCACTGAAAAACTTAGAATATAAGTAAAGCAATTTGTAGTACATAGTATATGAGTGAGTTGCCTTGAAAAACTTAGAATTTACTGAAACCCGGATTACACGAAATGCACAGTTTAGTACATAGTATATGAGTGAGTTGCCTTGAAAAACGTAGAATTTACTGAAAAACCCGGATTACACGAAATGCACAGTGTAGTACATAGTACATGAGTGAGTTGCAATGAAAAACTTAGAATTTACTGAAAAACCCGCATTAGACGAAATGCACAGTGTAGTACATAGTATATGAGTGAGTTGCAATGAAAAACTTAGAATTTACTGAAAAACCCGCATTAGACGAAATGCACAGTGTAGTACATTGTATATGAGTGAGTTGCACAGTGTAGTACATAGTATATGAGTGAGTTGAACTGAAAAACTTAGAATTTACTGAAAAACCAGCATTAGACGAAATGCACAGTGTAGTAAATAGTATATGAGTGAGTTGCAATGAAAAACTTAGAATTTACTGAAAAACCCTCATTAGACGAAATGCATTGTGTAGTACATTGTATATGAGTGAGTTGCACTGAAAACTTAGAATTTACTGAAAAACCCGCATTAGACGAAATGCACTGTGTAATACATTGTATATGAGTGAGTTGCACTGAAAAACTTAGAATTTACTGAAAAACCCGCATTAGACGAAATGCACAGTGTAGTACATAGTATATGAGTGAGTTGTACTGAAAAACTTAGAAATTACTGAAAAACCCGCATTAGACGAAATGCACAGTGTAGTACATTGTATATGAGTGAGTTGCACTGAAAAACTTAGAATTTACTGAAAAACCCGCATTAAACGAAATGCACAGTGTAGTACATTGTATATGAGTGAGTTGCACTGAAAAACTCAGAATTTACTGAAAAACCCGCATTAGACGAAATGCACAGTGTAGTACATAGTATATGAGTTAGTTGCACTGAAAAACTTAGATTATAAGAAACGCACATTGTAGTACATAGTATATGAGTGAGTTTTACTGAAAAACCCGCATTACACGAAATGCACAGTGTAGTACATAGTATATGAGTGAGTTGCACTGAAAAACTTAGAATATAAGACATGTACAGTGTAGTACATAGTATATGAATGAGTTGTAGTGAAAAACTTAGAAATTACTGAAAAACCCGCTTTACACGAAATGCACAGTGTAGTACATAGTACATGAGTGAGTTTCACTGAAAAACTTAGAATATAAGAATCGCACAGTGTAGTACATAGTATATGAGTGAGTTTTACTGAAAAACCCAAATTACACGAAATGCACAGTGTAGTACATAGTATAAGAGTGAGTTGCACTGAAAAACTTAGAATATAAGAAACGCACAGTGTAGTACATAGTATATAAGTGAATTGCACTGAAAAACTTAGAATTTACTGAAAAACCCGGATTACACGAAATGCACATGTAGTACATAGTATATGAGTGAGTTGCACTGAAAAACTTAGAATTTACTGAAAAACCCGCATTACACGAAATGCACAGTGTAGTACATAGTATATGAGTGAGTTGCACTGAAAAACTTAGAAAATAAGAAACGCACAGTGTAGTACATAGTATATGAGTGAGTTTTACTGAAAAACCCGGATTACACGAAATGCACAGTGTAGTACATAGTATATGAGTGAGTTGCACTGAAAAACTTAGAATTTACTGAAAAACCCGCATTAGACGAAATGCACAGTGTAGTACATAGTATATGAGTGAGTTGCACTGAAAAACTTAGAATTTACTGAAAAACCCGCATTAGACGAAATGCACAGTGTAGTACATTGTATATGAGTGAGTTGCACTGAAAAACTTAGAATTTACTGAAAAACACGCATTAGACGAAATGCACAGTGTAGTACATAGTATATGAGTGAGTTGCACTGAAAAACTTAGAATTTACTGAAAAACCCGCATTAGATGTAATGCACAGTGTAGTACATTGTATATGAGTGAGTTGCACTGAAAAACTTAGAATTTACTGAAAAATCCGCATTAGACGAAATGCACAGTATAGTACATAGTATATGAGTGAGTTGCACTGAAAAACTTAGTTTTTACTAAAAAACCCGCATTAGACGAAATGCACAGTGTAGTACATTGTATATGAGTGAGTTGCACTGAAAAACTCAGAATTTACTGAAAAACCTGCATTAGACGAAATGCACAGTGTAGTACATAGTATATGAGTTAGTTGCACTGAAAAACTTAGATTATAAGAAACGCACATTATAGTACATAGTATATGAGTGAGTTTTACTGAAAAACCCGGATTACACGAAATGCACAGTGTAGTATGTAGTATATGAGTGAGTTGCACTGAAAAACTTAGAATATAAGAAACGCACAGTGTATTACATAGTATATGAGTGAGTTGCCTTGAAAAACGTAGAATTTACTGAAAAACCCGGATTACACGAAACGCACATTGTAGTACATAGTATATGAGTGAGTTGCACTGAAAAACCCGGATTACACGAAATGCACAGTGTAGTATATAGTATATGAGTGAGTTGCACTGAAAAACTTAGAATATAAGAAAAGCAATTTGTAGTACATAGTATATGAGTGAGTTGCCTTGAAAAACTTAGAATTTACTGAAACCCGGATTACACGAAATGCACAGTTTAGTACATAGTATATGAGTGAGTTGCCTTGAAAAACGTAGAATTTACTGAAAAACCCGGATTACACGAAATGCACAGTGTAGTACATAGTACATGAGTGAGTTGCAATGAAAAACTTAGAATTTACTGAAAAACCCGCATTAGACGAAATGCACAGTGTAGTACATAGTATATGAGTGAGTTGCAATGAAAAACTTAGAATTTACTGAAAAACCCGCATTAGACGAAATGCACAGTGTAGTACATTGTATATGAGTGAGTTGCACAGTGTAGTACATAGTATATGAGTGAGTTGAACTGAAAAACTTAGAATTTACTGAAAAACCAGCATTAGACGAAATGCACAGTGTAGTAAATAGTATATGAGTGAGTTGCAATGAAAAACTTAGAATTTACTGAAAAACCCGCATTAGACGAAATGCATTGTGTAGTACATTGTATATGAGTGAGTTGCACTGAAAACTTAGAATTTACTGAAAAACCCGCATTAGACGAAATGCACAGAGTAGTACATTGTATATGAGTGAGTTGCACTGAAAAACTTAGAATTTACTGAAAAACCCGCATTAGACGAAATGCACAGTGTAGTACATTGTATATGAGTGAGTTGCACTGAAAAACTTAGAATTTACTGAAAAACACGCATTAGACGAAATGCACAGTGTAGTACATAGTATATGAGTGAGTTGCACTGAAAAACTTAGAATTTACTGAAAAACCCGCATTAGACGTAATGCACAGTGTAGTACATAGTATATGAGTGAGTTGCACTGAAAAACTTAGAAAATAAGAAACGCACAGTGTAGTACATAGTATATGAGTGAGTTTTACTGAAAAACCCGGATTACACGAAATGCACAGTGTAGTACATATTATATGAGTTAGTTGCACTGAAAAACTTAGATTATAAGAAACGCACATTGTAGTACATCGTATATGAGTGAGTATTACTGAAAAACCCGTATTACAAGAAATGCACAGTGTAGTATATAGTATATGAGTGAGTTGCACTGAAAAATTTAGAATATAAGAAACGCACAGTGTATTACATAGTATATGAGTGAGTTGCCTTGAAAAACGTAGAATTTACTGAAAAACCCGGATTACACGAAATGCACAGTGTAGTACATAGTATATGAGTGAGTAGCACTGAAAAACTAGAATATAAGAAAAGCACTTTGTAGTACATAGTATATGAGTGAGTTGCCTTGTAAAACTTAGAATTTACTGAAAAACCCGGATTAAACGAAATGCACAGTTTAGTACATAGTATATGAGTGAGTTGTAGTGAAAAACTTAGAAATTACTGAAAAACCCGCTTTACACGAAATGCACAGTGTAGTACATAGTACATGAGTGAGTTTCACTGAAAAACTTAGAATATAAGAATCGCACAGTGTAGTACATAGTATATGAGTGAGTTTTACTGAAAAACCCGCATTACACGAAATGCACAGTGTAGTACATAGTATATGAGTGAGTTGCACTGAAAAACTTAGAATATAAGACATGTACAGTGTAGTACATAGTATATGAATGAGTTGCACTGAAAAACATAGAATTTACTGAAAAACCCGCATTACACGAAATGCACAGTGTAGTACATAGTATATGAGTGAGTTGCACTGAAAAACTTAGAATATAAGAAACGCACAGTGTAGTACATAGTATATGAGTGAGTTTCACTGAAAAACCCTGATTACATGAAAGGCAAAGTGCGTTTCGTACTCATAGTATATGAGTGACTTGCACTGAAAAACAATGATTACAAGAAACGCACAGTGTAGTACATAGTATATGATTGAGTTGCACTGAAAAACTAAGAATATAAAAAACGCACAGTGTAGTACATAGTATATGAGTGAGTTGCACTTTAAAACTTAGAATATAAGAAACAGTGTAGTTCATTGTATATGAGTGAATTGCACTGAAAAACTTAGAATATAAGAAACGCACATTGTAGTACATAGTATATGAGTGAGTTGCACTTTAAAACTTAGAATATAAGAAACGCACAGTGTAGTATATATTATATGAGTGAGGTGCACTGAAAAACTTACAATATAAGAAACGCACAGTGTAGTACATAGTATATGATTGAGTTGCACTGAAAAACTTAGAAAATAAGAAACGCACAGTGTAGTACATAGTATATGAGTCAGTTTTACTGAAAAACCTGGAGTACACAAAATGCACAGTGTAGTACATAGTATATGAGTTAGTAGCACTGAACAATTTAGAATATAAGAAACGCACATTGTAGTACATAGTATATGAGTGAGTTTTACTGAAAAACCTGGATTACACGAAATGCACACTGTAGTATATAGTATATGAGTGAGTTGCACTGAAAAACTTAGAATTTACTTAAAAACCCGCATTACACGAAATGCACAGTGTAGTACATAGTATATGAGTAATTGCACTGAAAAACTTAGAATATAAGAAACGCACAGTGTAGTACATAGTATATGAGTGAGTTTTACTGAAAAACCCGGATTACACGAAATGCACAGTGTAGTACATAGTATATGAGTGAGTTTTACTGAAAAACCCGGATTACAGGAAATGCACAGTGTAGTACATAGTATATGAGTGAGTCGCACTGAGAAACTTAGAACATAAGAAACGCACATTGTAGTACATAGTATATGAGTGAGTTTTACTGAAAAACCCGGATTACACGAAATGCACAGTGTAGTATATAGTATATGAGTGAGTTGCACTGAAAAACTTAGAATTTACTTAAAAACCCGCATTAGACGAAATGCACAGTGTAGTACATAGTATATGAGTGAGTTGCACTGAAAAACTTAGAATTTACTGAAAAACCCGCATTACACGAAATGCACAGTGTAGTACATATTATATGAGTGAGTTGCACTGAAAAACTTAGATTATAAGAAATGCAGAGTGTAGTACATAGTATATAAGTGAATTGCACTGAAAAACTTAGAATTTACTGAAAAAACCCGGATTACACGAAATGTACAGTGTAGTATATAGTATATGAGTGAGTTGCACTGAAAAACTTAGAATTTACTTAAAAACCCGCATTACAAGAAATGCACAGTGTAGTACATTGTATATGAGTGAGTTGCACTGAAAAACTTAGAATTTACTGAAAAACCCAAATTACACGAAATGCACAGTGTAGTACATAGTATAAGAGTGAGTTGCACTGAAAAACTTAGAATTTACTTAAAAACCCGCATTACACGAAATGCACAGTGTAGTACATAGTATATGAGTAATTGCACTGAAAAACTTAGAATATAAGAAACGCACAGTGTAGTACATAGTATATGAGTGAGTTTTACTGAAAAACCCGGATTACACGAAATGCACAGTGTAGTACATAGTATATGAGTGAGTTGCACTGAAAAACTTAGAATTTACTGAAAAACCCGCATTAGACGAAATGCACAGTGTAGTACATAGTATATGAGTGAGTTGCACTGAAAAACTTAGAATTTACTGAAAAACCCGCATTAGACGAAATGCACAGTGTAGTACATTGTATATGAGTGAGTTGCACTGAAAAACTTAGAATTTACTGAAAAACACGCATTAGACGAAATGCACAGTGTAGTACATAGTATATGAGTGAGTTGCACTGAAAAACTCAGAATTTACTGAAAAACCCGCATTAGATGTAATGCACAGTGTAGTACATTGTATATGAGTGAGTTGCACTGAAAAACTTAGAATTTACTGAAAAATCCGCATTAGACGAAATGCACAGTATAGTACATAGTATATGAGTGAGTTGCACTGAAAAACTTAGTTTTTACTAAAAAACCCACATTAGACGAAATGCACAGTGTAGTACATTGTATATGAGTGAGTTGCACTGAAAAACTCAGAATTTACTGAAAAACCTGCATTAGACGAAATGCACAGTGTAGTACATAGTATATGAGTTAGTTGCACTGAAAAACTTAGATTATAAGAAACGCACATTATAGTACATAGTATATGAGTGAGTTTTACTGAAAAACCCGGATTACACGAAATGCACAGTGTAGTATGTAGTATATGAGTGAGTTGCACTGAAAAACTTAGAATATAAGAAACGCACAGTGTATTACATAGTATATGAGTGAGTTGCCTTGAAAAACGTAGAATTTATTGAAAAACCCGGATTACACGAAACGCACATTGTAGTACATAGTATATGAGTGAGTTGCACTGAAAAACCCGGATTACACGAAATGCACAGTGTAGTATATAGTATATGAGTGAGTTGCACTGAAAAACTTAGAATATAAGAAAAGCAATTTGTAGTACATAGTATATGAGTGAGTTGCCTTGAAAAACTTAGAATTTACTGAAACCCGGATTACACGAAATGCACAGTTTAGTACATAGTATATGAGTGAGTTGCCTTGAAAAACGTAGAATTTACTGAAAAACCCGGATTACACGAAATGCACAGTGTAGTACATAGTACATGAGTGAGTTGCAATGAAAAACTTAGAATTTACTGAAAACCCGCATTAGACGAAGTGCACAGTGTAGTACATAGTATATGAGTGAGTTGCAATGAAAAACTTAGAATTTACTGAAAAACCCGCATTAGACGAAATGCACAGTGTAGTACATTGTATATGAGTGAGTTGCACAGTGTAGTACATAGTATATGAGTGAGTTGAACTGAAAAACTTAGAATTTACTGAAAAACCAGCATTAGACGAAATGCACAGTGTAGTAAATAGTATATGAGTGAGTTGCAATGAAAAACTTAGAATTTACTGAAAAACCCGCATTAGACGAAATGCATTGTGTAGTACATTGTATATGAGTGAGTTGCACTGAAAACTTAGAATTTACTGAAAAACCCGCATTAGACGAAATGCACTGTGTAATACATTGTATATGAGTGAGTTGCACTGAAAAACTTAGAATTTACTGAAAAACCCGCATTAGACGAAATGCACAGTGTAGTACATAGTATATGAGTGAGTTGTACTGAAAAACTTAGAAATTACTGAAAAACCCGCATTAGACGAAATGCACAGTGTAGTACATTGTATATGAGTGAGTTGCACTGAAAAACTTAGAATTTACTGAAAAACCCGCATTAAACGAAATGCACAGTGTAGTACATTGTATATGAGTGAGTTGCACTGAAAAACTCAGAATTTACTGAAAAACCCGCATTAGACGAAATGCACAGTGTAGTACATAGTATATGAGTTAGTTGCACTGAAAAACTTAGATTATAAGAAACGCACATTGTAGTACATAGTATATGAGTGAGTTTTACTGAAAATCCCGGATTACACGAAATGCACAGTGTAGTACATAGTATATGAGTGAGTAGCACTGAACAATTTAGAATATAAGAAACGCACATTGTAGTATATAGTATATGAGTGAGTTTTATTGAAAAACCTGGATAACACGAAATGCACAGTGTAGTATATAGTATATGAGTGAGTTGCACTGAAAAACTTAGAATTTACTTAAAAACACGAATTACACGAAATGCACAGTGTAGTACATAGTATATGAGTGAGTTGCACTGAAAAACTTAGAATATAAGAAACGCACAGTGTAGTACATAGTATATGAGTGAGTTGCCTTGAAAAACTTAGAATTTACTGAAAAACAAGGATTACACGAAATGCATAGTGTAGTACATAGTATATGAATGAGTTGCACTGAAAAACGTAGAATATAAGAAAAGCACAGTGTAGTACATAGTATATGAGTGAGTTTTACTGAAAAACCCGGATTACACGAAATGCACAGTGTAGTACATAGTATATGAGTGAGTTGCACTGAAAAACTGAGAATATAAGAATTGCACAGTGTAGTACATAGTATATGAGTGAGATTTACTGAAAAACCCGGATTACAGGAAATTCACAGTGTAGTACATAGTATATGAGTGAGTGAAATTTACTGAAAACCCCGGATTACAGGAAATGCACAGTGTAGTACATAGTGTATGAGTGAGTTGCACTGAAAAACTTAGAATTTTCTGAAAAACCCGGATTACACGAAAAGCACAGTGTAGTACATAGTATATGAGTGAGTTGCCCTGAAAAACATAGAATTTACTGAAAAACCCGCATTACACGAAATGCACAGTGTAGTACATAGTATATGAGTGAGTTGCACTGAAAAACTTAGAATTTACTGAAAAACCCGCTTTACACGAAATGCACAGTGTAGAACATATTATATGAGTGGGTTTTACTGAAAAACTTAGAATATAAGAAACGCACAGTGTAGTACATAGTATATGAGTGAGTTGCCTTGAAAAACTTAGAATTTACTGAAAAACAAGGATTACACGAAATGCACAGTGCAGGACATAGTATATGAATGAGTTGCACTGAAAAACGTAGAATATAAGAAACGCAAAGTGTAGTACATAGTATATGAGTGAGTTGCACTGAAAAACTAAGAATTTACTGAAAAACCCGCATTACACGAAATGCACAGTGTACTATATAGTATATGAGTGAGTTTCACTGAAAAACTTTGAATATAAGAATCGCACAGTGTAGTACAAAGTATATGAGTGAGTTTTACTGAAAAACCCGGATTACACGAAATGCACAGTGTAGTACTTAGCATATGAGTGAGTTGCACTGAAAAAATTAGAATTTACTGAACAACCTGGATTACACGAAAAGCACAGTGTAGTACATAGTATATGAGTGAGTTGCACTGAAAAACTGAGAATATAAGAATCGCACAGTGTAGTACATAGTATATGAGTGAGATTTACTGAAATACCCGGATTACAGGAAATCACAGTGTAGTACATAGCATATGAGTGAGTGAGATTTACTGAAAAACCCGGATTACACGAAATGCACATTGTAGTACATTGTATATGAGTGAGTTGCCCTGAAAAACTTTGGAAATAAGAAACGCACAGTGTAGTACATCGTATATGAGTGAGTTTTACTGAAAAACCCGGATTACACGAAATGCACAGTGTAGTACATAGTATATGAGTGAGTTGCACTGAAAACTTAGAATTTACTTAAAAACCCGCATTACAGGAAATGCACAGTGTAGTACATAGTATATGAGTGAGTTGCACTGAAACACTTAGAAAATAAGAAACGCACAGTGTAGTACATAGTATATGAGTGAGTTGCCTTGAACAATTTAGAATATAAGAAACGCCCATTGTAGTACATAGTATATGAGTGAGTTGCACTGAAAAACTTAGAATTTACTGAAAAACCCGCATTACACGAAATGCACAGTGTAGTACATAGTATATGAGTGAGTTGCACGGAAAAACTTAGAAAAAAAGAAACGCACAGTGTAGTACATAGTATATGAGTGAGTTTTACTGAAAAACCCGGATTACACGAAATGCACAGTGTAGTACATAGTATATGAGTGAGTTGCACTGAAAAACTTAGAATTTACTGAAAAACCCGCATTAGACGAAATGCACAGTGTAGTACATAGTATATGAGTGAGTTGCACTGAAAAACTTAGAATTTACTGAAAAACCCGCATTAGACGAAATGCACAGTGTAGTACATAGTATATGAGTGAGTTGCACTGAAAAACTTAGAATTTACTGAAAAACCCGCATTAGACGAAATGCACAGTGTAGTACATAGTATATGAGTGAGTTGCACTGAAAAACTTAGAATTTACTGAAAAACCCGCATTAGACGAAATGCACAGTGTAGTACATTGTATATGAGTGAGTTGCACTGAAAAACTTAGAATTTACTGAAAAACACGCATTAGACGAAATGCACAGTGTAGTACATAGTATATGAGTGAGTTGCACTGAAAAACTTAGAATTTACTGAAAAACCCGCATTAGATGTAATGCACAGTGTAGTACATTGTATATGAGTGAGTTGCACTGAAAAACTTAGAATTTACTGAAAAATCCGCATTAGACGAAATGCACAGTATAGTACATAGTATATGAGTGAGTTGCACTGAAAAACTTAGTTTTTACTAAAAAACCCGCATTAGACGAAATGCACAGTGTAGTACATTGTATATGAGTGAGTTGCACTGAAAAACTCAGAATTTACTGAAAAACCTGCATTAGACGAAATGCACAGTGTAGTACATAGTATATGAGTTAGTTGCACTGAAAAACTTAGATTATAAGAAACGCACATTATAGTACATAGTATATGAGTGAGTTTTACTGAAAAACCCGGATTACACGAAATGCACAGTGTAGTATGTAGTATATGAGTGAGTTGCACTGAAAAACTTAGAATATAAGAAACGCACAGTGTATTACATAGTATATGAGTGAGTTGCCTTGAAAAACGTAGAATTTACTGAAAAACCCGGATTACACGAAACGCACATTGTAGTACATAGTATATGAGTGAGTTGCACTGAAAAACCCGGATTACACGAAATGCACAGTGTAGTATATAGTATATGAGTGAGTTGCACTGAAAAACTTAGAATATAAGAAAAGCAATTTGTAGTACATAGTATATGAGTGAGTTGCCTTGAAAAACTTAGAATTTACTGAAACCCGGATTACACGAAATGCACAGTTTAGTACATAGTATATGAGTGAGTTGCCTTGAAAAACGTAGAATTTACTGAAAAACCCGGATTACACGAAATGCACAGTGTAGTACATAGTACATGAGTGAGTTGCAATGAAAAACTTAGAATTTACTGAAAAACCCGCATTAGACGAAGTGCACAGTGTAGTACATAGTATATGAGTGAGTTGCAATGAAAAACTTAGAATTTACTGAAAAACCCGCATTAGACGAAATGCACAGTGTAGTACATTGTATATGAGTGAGTTGCACAGTGTAGTACATAGTATATGAGTGAGTTGAACTGAAAAACTTAGAATTTACTGAAAAACCAGCATTAGACGAAATGCACAGTGTAGTAAATAGTGTATGAGTGAGTTGCAATGAAAAACTTAGAATTTACTGAAAAACCCGCATTAGACGAAATGCATTGTGTAGTACATTGTATATGAGTGAGTTGCACTGAAAACTTAGAATTTACTGAAAAACCCGCATTAGACGAAATGCACTGTGTAATACATTGTATATGAGTGAGTTGCACTGAAAAACTTAGAATTTACTGAAAAACCCGCATTAGACGAAATGCACAGTGTAGTACATAGTATATGAGTGAGTTGTACTGAAAAACTTAGAAATTACTGAAAAACCCGCATTAGACGAAATGCACAGTGTAGTACATTGTATATGAGTGAGTTGCACTGAAAAACTCAGAATTTACTGAAAAACCCGCATTAGACGAAATGCACAGTGTAGTACATAGTATATGAGTTAGTTGCACTGAAAAACTTAGATTATAAGAAACGCACATTGTAGTACATAGTATATGAGTGAGTTTTACTGAAAATCCCGGATTACACGAAATGCACAGTGTAGTACATAGTATATGAGTGAGTAGCACTGAACAATTTAGAATATAAGAAACGCACATTGTAGTATATAGTATATGAGTGAGTTTTATTGAAAAACCTGGATAACACGAAATGCACAGTGTAGTATATAGTATATGAGTGAGTTGCACTGAAAAACTTAGAATTTACTTAAAAACACGAATTACACGAAATGCACAGTGTAGTACATAGTATATGAGTGAGTTGCACTGAAAAACTTAGAATATAAGAAACGCACAGTGTAGTACATAGTATATGAGTGAGTTGCCTTGAAAAACTTAGAATTTACTGAAAAACAAGGATTACACGAAATGCATAGTGTAGTACATAGTATATGAATGAGTTGCACTGAAAAACGTAGAATATAAGAAAAGCACAGTGTAGTACATAGTATATGAGTGAGTTTTACTGAAAAACCCGGATTACACGAAATGCACAGTGTAGTACATAGTATATGAGTGAGTTGCACTGAAAAACTGAGAATATAAGAATTGCACAGTGTAGTACATAGTATATGAGTGAGATTTACTGAAAAACCCGGATTACAGGAAATTCACAGTGTAGTACATAGTATATGAGTGAGTGAAATTTACTGAAAACCCCGGATTACAGGAAATGCACAGTGTAGTACATAGTGTATGAGTGAGTTGCACTGAAAAACTTAGAATTTTCTGAAAAACCCGGATTACACGAAAAGCACAGTGTAGTACATAGTATATGAGTGAGTTGCCCTGAAAAACATAGAATTTACTGAAAAACCCGCATTACACGAAATGCACAGTGTAGTACATAGTATATGAGTGAGTTGCACTGAAAAACTTAGAATTAACTGAAAAACCCGCTTTACACGAAATGCACAGTGTAGAACATATTATATGAGTGGGTTTTACTGAAAAACTTAGAATATAAGAAACGCACAGTGTAGTACATAGTATATGAGTGAGTTGCCTTGAAAAACTTAGAATTTACTGAAAAACAAGGATTACACGAAATGCACAGTGCAGGACATAGTATATGAATGAGTTGCACTGAAAAACGTAGAATATAAGAAACGCAAAGTGTAGTACATAGTATATGAGTGAGTTGCACTGAAAAACTAATAATTTACTGAAAAACCCGCATTACACGAAATGCACAGTGTACTATATAGTATATGAGTGAGTTTCACTGAAAAACTTTGAATATAAGAATCGCACAGTGTAGTACAAAGTATATGAGTGAGTTTTACTGAAAAACCCGGATTACACGAAATGCACAGTGTAGTACTTAGCATATGAGTGAGTTGCACTGAAAAAATTAGAATTTACTGAACAACCTGGATTACACGAAAAGCACAGTGTAGTACATAGTATATGAGTGAGTTGCACTGAAAAACTGAGAATATAAGAATCGCACAGTGTAGTACATAGTATATGAGTGAGATTTACTGAAATACCCGGATTACAGGAAATCACAGTGTAGTACATAGCATATGAGTGAGTGAGATTTACTGAAAAACCCGGATTACACGAAATGCACATTGTAGTACATTGTATATGAGTGAGTTGCCCTGAAAAACTTTGGAAATAAGAAACGCACAGTGTAGTACATCGTATATGAGTGAGTTTTACTGAAAAACCCGGATTACACGAAATGCACAGTGTAGTACATAGTATATGAGTGAGTTGCACTGAAAACTTAGAATTTACTTAAAAACCCGCATTACAGGAAATGCACAGTGTAGTACATAGTATATGAGTGAGTTGCACTGAAACACTTAGAAAATAAGAAACGCACAGTGTAGTACATAGTATATGAGTGAGTTGCCTTGAACAATTTAGAATATAAGAAACGCCCATTGTAGTACATAGTATATGAGTGAGTTGCACTGAAAAACTTAGAATTTACTGAAAAACCCGCATTACACGAAATGCACAGTGTAGTACATAGTATATGAGTGAGTTGCACGGAAAAACTTAGAAAAAAAGAAACGCACAGTGTAGTACATAGTATATGAGTGAGTTTTACTGAAAAACCCGGATTACACGAAATGCACAGTGTAGTACATAGTATATGAGTGAGTTGCACTGAAAAACTTAGAATTTACTGAAAAACCCGCATTAGACGAAATGCACAGTGTAGTACATAGTATATGAGTGAGTTGCACTGAAAAACTTAGAATTTACTGAAAAACCCGCATTAGACGAAATGCACAGTGTAGTACATAGTATATGAGTGAGTTGCACTGAAAAACCCGGATTACAGGAAATGCACAGTGTAGTACATAGTATATGAGTGAGTCGCACTGAGAAACTTAGAACATAAGAAACGCACATTGTAGTACATAGTATATGAGTGAGTTTTACTGAAAAACCCGGATTACACGAAATGCACAGTGTAGTATATAGTATATGAGTGAGTTGCACTGAAAAACTTAGAATTTACTTAAAAACCCGCATTAGACGAAATGCACAGTGTAGTACATAGTATATGAGTGAGTTGCACTGAAAAACTTAGAATTTATTGAAAAACCCGCATTACACGAAATGCACAGTGTAGTACATATTATATGAGTGAGTTGCACTGAAAAACTTAGATTATAAGAAATGCAGAGTGTAGTACATAGTATATAAGTGAATTGCACTGAAAAACTTAGAATTTACTGAAAAAACCCGGATTACACGAAATGTACAGTGTAGTATATAGTATATGAGTGAGTTGCACTGAAAAACTTAGAATTTACTTAAAAACCCGCATTACAAGAAATGCACAGTGTAGTACATTGTATATGAGTGAGTTGCACTGAAAAACTTAGAATTTACTGAAAAACCCAAATTACACGAAATGCACAGTGTAGTACATAGTATAAGAGTGAGTTGCACTGAAAAACTTAGAATTTACTTAAAAACCCGCATTACACGAAATGCACAGTGTAGTACATAGTATATGAGTAATTGCACTGAAAAACTTAGAATATAAGAAACGCACAGTGTAGTACATAGTATATGAGTGAGTTTTACTGAAAAACCCGGATTACACGAAATGCACAGTGTAGTACATAGTATATGAGTGAGTTGCACTGAAAAACTTAGAATTTACTGAAAAACCCGCATTAGACGAAATGCACAGTGTAGTACATAGTATATGAGTGAGTTGCACTGAAAAACTTAGAATTTACTGAAAAACCCGCATTAGACGAAATGCACAGTGTAGTACATTGTATATGAGTGAGTTGCACTGAAAAACTTAGAATTTACTGAAAAACACGCATTAGACGAAATGCACAGTGTAGTACATAGTATATGAGTGAGTTGCACTGAAAAACTTAGAATTTACTGAAAAACCCGCATTAGATGTAATGCACAGTGTAGTACATTGTATATGAGTGAGTTGCACTGAAAAACTTAGAATTTACTGAAAAATCCGCATTAGACGAAATGCACAGTATAGTACATAGTATATGAGTGAGTTGCACTGAAAAACTTAGTTTTTACTAAAAAACCCGCATTAGACGAAATGCACAGTGTAGTACATTGTATATGAGTGAGTTGCACTGAAAAACTCAGAATTTACTGAAAAACCTGCATTAGACGAAATGCACAGTGTAGTACATAGTATATGAGTTAGTTGCACTGAAAAACTTAGATTATAAGAAACGCACATTATAGTACATAGTATATGAGTGAGTTTTACTGAAAAACCCGGATTACACGAAATGCACAGTGTAGTATGTAGTATATGAGTGAGTTGCACTGAAAAACTTAGAATATAAGAAACGCACAGTGTATTACATAGTATATGAGTGAGTTGCCTTGAAAAACGTAGAATTTACTGAAAAACCCGGATTACACGAAACGCACATTGTAGTACATAGTATATGAGTGAGTTGCACTGAAAAACCCGGATTACACGAAATGCACAGTGTAGTATATAGTATATGAGTGAGTTGCACTGAAAAACTTAGAATATAAGAAAAGCAATTTGTAGTACATAGTATATGAGTGAGTTGCCTTGAAAAACTTAGAATTTACTGAAACCCGGATTACACGAAATGCACAGTTTAGTACATAGTATATGAGTGAGTTGCCTTGAAAAACGTAGAATTTACTGAAAAACCCGGATTACACGAAATGCACAGTGTAGTACATAGTACATGAGTGAGTTGCAATGAAAAACTTAGAATTTACTGAAAAACCCGCATTAGACGAAGTGCACAGTGTAGTACATAGTATATGAGTGAGTTGCAATGAAAAACTTAGAATTTACTGAAAAACCCGCATTAGACGAAATGCACAGTGTAGTACATTGTATATGAGTGAGTTGCACAGTGTAGTACATAGTATATGAGTGAGTTGAACTGAAAAACTTAGAATTTACTGAAAAACCAGCATTAGACGAAATGCACAGTGTAGTAAATAGTATATGAGTGAGTTGCAATGAAAAACTTAGAATTTACTGAAAAACCCGCATTAGACGAAATGCATTGTGTAGTACATTGTATATGAGTGAGTTGCACTGAAAACTTAGAATTTACTGAAAAACCCGCATTAGACGAAATGCACTGTGTAATACATTGTATATGAGTGAGTTGCACTGAAAAACTTAGAATTTACTGAAAAACCCGCATTAGACGAAATGCACAGTGTAGTACATAGTATATGAGTGAGTTGTACTGAAAAACTTAGAAATTACTGAAAAACCCGCATTAGACGAAATGCACAGTGTAGTACATTGTATATGAGTGAGTTGCACTGAAAAACTTAGAATTTACTGAAAAACCCGCATTAAACGAAATGCACAGTGTAGTACATTGTATATGAGTGAGTTGCACTGAAAAACTCAGAATTTACTGAAAAACCTGCATTAGACGAAATGCACAGTGTAGTACATAGTATATGAGTTAGTTGCACTGAAAAACTTAGATTATAAGAAACGCACATTATAGTACATAGTATATGAGTGAGTTTTACTGAAAAACCCGGATTACACGAAATGCACAGTGTAGTATGTAGTATATGAGTGAGTTGCACTGAAAAACTTAGAATATAAGAAACGCACAGTGTATTACATAGTATATGAGTGAGTTGCCTTGAAAAACGTAGAATTTACTGAAAAACCCGGATTACACGAAACGCACATTGTAGTACATAGTATATGAGTGAGTTGCACTGAAAAACCCGGATTACACGAAATGCACAGTGTAGTATATAGTATATGAGTGAGTTGCACTGAAAAACTTAGAATATAAGAAAAGCAATTTGTAGTACATAGTATATGAGTGAGTTGCCTTGAAAAACTTAGAATTTACTGAAACCCGGATTACACGAAATGCACAGTTTAGTACATAGTATATGAGTGAGTTGCCTTGAAAAACGTAGAATTTACTGAAAAACCCGGATTACACGAAATGCACAGTGTAGTACATAGTACATGAGTGAGTTGCAATGAAAAGCTTAGAATTTACTGAAAAACCCGCATTAGACGAAGTGCACAGTGTAGTACATAGTATATGAGTGAGTTGCAATGAAAAACTTAGAATTTACTGAAAAACCCGCATTAGACGAAATGCACAGTGTAGTACATTGTATATGAGTGAGTTGCACAGTGTAGTACATAGTATATGAGTGAGTTGAACTGAAAAACTTAGAATTTACTGAAAAACCAGCATTAGACGAAATGCACAGTGTAGTAAATAGTATATGAGTGAGTTGCAATGAAAAACTTAGAATTTACTGAAAAACCCGCATTAGACGAAATGCATTCTGTAGTACATTGTATATGAGTGAGTTGCACTGAAAACTTAGAATTTACTGAAAAACCCGCATTAGACGAAATGCACTGTGTAATACATTGTATATGAGTGAGTTGCACTGAAAAACTTAGAATTTACTGAAAAACCCGCATTAGACGAAATGCACAGTGTAGTACATAGTATATGAGTGAGTTGTACTGAAAAACTTAGAAATTACTGAAAAACCCGCATTAGACGAAATGCACAGTGTAGTACATTGTATATGAGTGAGTTGCACTGAAAAACTTAGAATTTACTGAAAAACCCGCATTAAACGAAATGCACAGTGTAGTACATTGTATATGAGTGAGTTGCACTGAAAAACTCAGAATTTACTGAAAAATCCGCATTAGACGAAATGCACAGTATAGTACATAGTATATGAGTGAGTTGCACTGAAAAACTTAGTTTTTATTAAAAAACCCGCATTAGACGAAATGCACAGTGTAGTACATTGTATATGAGTGAGTTGCACTGAAAAACTCAGAATTTACTGAAAAACCTGCCTTAGACGAAATGCACAGTGTAGTACATAGTATATGAGTTAGTTGCACTGAAAAACTTAGATTATAAGAAACACACATTATAGTACATAGTATATGAGTGAGTTTTACTGAAAAACCCGGATTACACGAAATGCACAGTGTAGTATGTAGTATATGAGTGAGTTGCACTGAAAAACTTAGAATATAAGAAACGCACAGTGTATTACATAGTATATGAGTGAGTTGCCTTGAAAAACGTAGAATTTACTGAAAAACCCGGATTACACGAAACGCACATTGTAGTACATAGTATATGAGTGAGTTGCACTGAAAAACCCGGATTACACGAAATGCACAGTGTAGTATATAGTATATGAGTGAGTTGCACTGAAAAACTTAGAATATAAGTAAAGCAATTTGTAGTACATAGTATATGAGTGAGTTGCCTTGAAAAACTTAGAATTTACTGAAACCCGGATTACACGAAATGCACAGTTTAGTACATAGTATATGAGTGAGTTGCCTTGAAAAACGTAGAATTTACTGAAAAACCCGGATTACACGAAATGCACAGTGTAGTACATAGTACATGAGTGAGTTGCAATGAAAAACTTAGAATTTACTGAAAAACCCGCATTAGACGAAATGCACAGTGTAGTACATAGTATATGAGTGAGTTGCAATGAAAAACTTAGAATTTACTGAAAAACCCGCATTAGACGAAATGCACAGTGTAGTACATTGTATATGAGTGAGTTGCACAGTGTAGTACATAGTATATGAGTGAGTTGAACTGAAAAACTTAGAATTTACTGAAAAACCAGCATTAGACGAAATGCACAGTGTAGTAAATAGTATATGAGTGAGTTGCAATGAAAAACTTAGAATTTACTGAAAAACCCGCATTAGACGAAATGCATTGTGTAGTACATTGTATATGAGTGAGTTGCACTGAAAACTTAGAATTTACTGAAAAACCCGCATTAGACGAAATGCACTGTGTAATACATTGTATATGAGTGAGTTGCACTGAAAAACTTAGAATTTACTGAAAAACCCGCATTAGACGAAATGCACAGTGTAGTACATAGTATATGAGTGAGTTGTACTGAAAAACTTAGAAATTACTGAAAAACCCGCATTAGACGAAATGCACAGTGTAGTACATTGTATATGAGTGAGTTGCACTGAAAAACTTAGAATTTACTGAAAAACCCGCATTAAACGAAATGCACAGTGTAGTACATTGTATATGAGTGAGTTGCACTGAAAAACTCAGAATTTACTGAAAAACCCGCATTAGACGAAATGCACAGTGTAGTACATAGTATATGAGTTAGTTGCACTGAAAAACTTAGATTATAAGAAACGCACATTGTAGTACATAGTATATGAGTGAGTTTTACTGAAAAACCCGCATTACACGAAATGCACAGTGTAGTACATAGTATATGAGTGAGTTGCACTGAAAAACTTAGAATATAAGACATGTACAGTGTAGTACATAGTATATGAATGAGTTGTAGTGAAAAACTTAGAAATTACTGAAAAACCCGCTTTACACGAAATGCACAGTGTAGTACATAGTACATGAGTGAGTTTCACTGAAAAACTTAGAATATAAGAATCGCACAGTGTAGTACATAGTATATGAGTGAGTTTTACTGAAAAACCCAAATTACACGAAATGCACAGTGTAGTACATAGTATAAGAGTGAGTTGCACTGAAAAACTTAGAATATAAGAAACGCACAGTGTAGTACATAGTATATAAGTGAATTGCACTGAAAAACTTAGAATTTACTGAAAAACCCGGATTACACGAAATGCACATGTAGTACATAGTATATGAGTGAGTTGCACTGAAAAACTTAGAATTTACTGAAAAACCCGCATTACACGAAATGCACAGTGTAGTACATAGTATATGAGTGAGTTGCACTGAAAAACTTAGAAAATAAGAAACGCACAGTGTAGTACATAGTATATGAGTGAGTTTTACTGAAAAACCCGGATTACACGAAATGCACAGTGTAGTACATAGTATATGAGTGAGTTGCACTGAAAAACTTAGAATTTACTGAAAAACCCGCATTAGACGAAATGCACAGTGTAGTACATAGTATATGAGTGAGTTGCACTGAAAAACTTAGAATTTACTGAAAAACCCGCATTAGACGAAATGCACAGTGTAGTACATTGTATATGAGTGAGTTGCACTGAAAAACTTAGAATTTACTGAAAAACACGCATTAGACGAAATGCACAGTGTAGTACATAGTATATGAGTGAGTTGCACTGAAAAACTTAGAATTTACTGAAAAACCCGCATTAGATGTAATGCACAGTGTAGTACATTGTATATGAGTGAGTTGCACTGAAAAACTTAGAATTTACTGAAAAATCCGCATTAGACGAAATGCACAGTATAGTACATAGTATATGAGTGAGTTGCACTGAAAAACTTAGTTTTTACTAAAAAACCCGCATTAGACGAAATGCACAGTGTAGTACATTGTATATGAGTGAGTTGCACTGAAAAACTCAGAATTTACTGAAAAACCTGCATTAGACGAAATGCACAGTGTAGTACATAGTATATGAGTTAGTTGCACTGAAAAACTTAGATTATAAGAAACGCACATTATAGTACATAGTATATGAGTGAGTTTTACTGAAAAACCCGGATTACACGAAATGCACAGTGTAGTATGTAGTATATGAGTGAGTTGCACTGAAAAACTTAGAATATAAGAAACGCACAGTGTATTACATAGTATATGAGTGAGTTGCCTTGAAAAACGTAGAATTTACTGAAAAACCCGGATTACACGAAACGCACATTGTAGTACATAGTATATGAGTGAGTTGCACTGAAAAACCCGGATTACACGAAATGCACAGTGTAGTATATAGTATATGAGTGAGTTGCACTGAAAAACTTAGAATATAAGAAAAGCAATTTGTAGTACATAGTATATGAGTGAGTTGCCTTGAAAAACTTAGAATTTACTGAAACCCGGATTACACGAAATGCACAGTTTAGTACATAGTATATGAGTGAGTTGCCTTGAAAAACGTAGAATTTACTGAAAAACCCGGATTACACGAAATGCACAGTGTAGTACATAGTACATGAGTGAGTTGCAATGAAAAACTTAGAATTTACTGAAAAACCCGCATTAGACGAAATGCACAGTGTAGTACATAGTATATGAGTGAGTTGCAATGAAAAACTTAGAATTTACTGAAAAACCCGCATTAGACGAAATGCACAGTGTAGTACATTGTATATGAGTGAGTTGCACAGTGTAAGTACATAGTATATGAGTGAGTTGAAACTGAAAAACTTAGAATTTACTGAAAAACCAGCATTAGACGAAATGCACAGTGTAGTAAATAGTATATGAGTGAGTTGCAATGAAAAACTTAGAATTTACTGAAAAACCGCCATTAGACGAAATGCATTGTGTAGTACATTGTATATGAGTGAGTTGCACTGAAAACTTAGAATTTACTGAAAAACCCGCATTAGACGAAATGCACAGAGTAGTACATTGTATATGAGTGAGTTGCACTGAAAAACTTAGAATTTACTGAAAAACCCGCATTAGACGAAATGCACAGTGTAGTACATTGTATATGAGTGAGTTGCACTGAAAAACTTAGAATTTACTGAAAAACACGCATTAGACGAAATGCACAGTGTAGTACATAGTATATGAGTGAGTTGCACTGAAAAACTTAGAATTTACTGAAAAACCCGCATTAGACGTAATGCACAGTGTAGTACATAGTATATGAGTGAGTTGCACTGAAAAACTTAGAAAATAAGAAACGCACAGTGTAGTACATAGTATATGAGTGAGTTTTACTGAAAAACCCGGATTACACGAAATGCACAGTGTAGTACATATATATGAGTTAGTTGCACTGAAAAACTTAGATTATAAGAAACGCACATTGTAGTACATCGTATATGAGTGAGTATTACTGAAAAACCCGTATTACAAGAAATGCACAGTGTAGTATATAGTATATGAGTGAGTTGCACTGAAAAATTTAGAATATAAGAAACGCACAGTGTATTACATAGTATATGAGTGAGTTGCCTTGAAAAACGTAGAATTTAACTGAAAAACCCGGATTACACGAAATGCACAGTGTAGTACATAGTATATGAGTGAGTAGCCAACTGAAAAACTAGAATATAAGAAAAGCACTTTGTAGTACATAGTATATGAGTGAGTTGCCTTGTAAAACTTAGAATTTACTGAAAAACCCGGATTAAACGAAATGCACAGTTTAGTACATAGTATATGAGTGAGTTGTAGTGAAAAACTTAGAAATTACTGAAAAACCGCCTTTACACGAAATGCACAGTGTAGTACATAGTACATGAGTGAGTTTCACTGAAAAACTTAGAATATAAGAATCGCACAGTGTAGTACATAGTATATGAGTGAGTTTTACTGAAAAACCCGCATTACACGAAATGCACAGTGTAGTACATAGTATAATGAGTGAGTTGCACTGAAAAACTTAGAATATAAGACATGTACAGTGTAGTACATAGTATATGAATGAGTTGCACTGAAAAACATAGAATTTACTGAAAAACCCGCATTACACGAAATGCACAGTGTAGTACATAGTATATGAAGTGAGTTGCACTGAAAAACTTAGAATATAAGAAACGCACAGTGTAGTACATAGTATATGAGTGAGTTTCACTGAAAAACCCCTGATTACATGAAAGGCAAAGTGCGTTTCGTACTCATAGTATATGAGTGACTTGCACTGAAAAACAATGATTACAAGAAACGCACAGTGTAGTACATAGTATATGATTGAGTTGCACTGAAAAACTAAGAATATAAAAAACGCACAGTGTAGTACATAGTATATGAGTGAGTTGCACTTTAAAACTTAGAATATAAGAAACAGTGTAGTTCATTGTAATATGAGTGAATTGCACTGAAAAAACTTAGAATATAAGAAACGCACATTGTAGTACATAGTATATGAGTGAGTTGCACTTTAAAACTTAGAATATAAGAAACGCACAGTGTAGTATATATTATATGAGTGAGGTGCACTGAAAAACTTACAATATAAGAACGCACAGTGTAGTACATAGTATATGATTGAGTTGCACTGAAAAACTTAGAAAAAGAAACGCACAGTGTTAGTACATAGTATATGAGTCAGTTTTACTGAAAAACCTGGAGTACACAAAATGCACAGTGTAGTACATAGTATATGAGTTAGTAGCACTGAACAATTTAGAATATAAGAAACGCACATTGTAGTACATAGTATATGAGTGAGTTTTACTGAAAAACCTGGATTACACGAAATGCACACTGTAGTATATAGTATATGAGTGAGTTGCACTGAAAAACTTAGAATTTACTTAAAAACCCGCATTACACGAAATGCACAGTGTAGTACATAGTATATGAGTAATTGCACTGAAAAAACTTAGAATATAAGAAACGCACAGTGTAGTACATAGTATATGAGTGAGTTTACTGAAAAACCCGGATTACACGAAATGCACAGTGTAGTACATAGTATATGAGTGAGTTTTACTGAAAAACCCGGATTACAGAAATGCACAGTGTAGTACATAGTATATGAGTGAGTCGCCACTGAGAAACTAGAACATAAGAAACGCACATTGTAGTACATAGTATATGAGTGAGTTTTACTGAAAAACCCGGATTACACGAAATGCACAGTGTAGTATATAGTATATGAGTGAGTTGCCACTGAAAAACTTAGAATTTACTTAAAAACCCGCATTAGACGAAATGCACAGTGTAGTACATAGTATATGAGTGAGTTGCACTGAAAAACTTAGAATTTACTGAAAAACCCGCATTACACCGAAATGCACAGTGTAGTACATATTATATGAGTGAGTTGCACTGAAAAACTTAGATTATAAGAAATGCAGAGTGTAGTACATAGTATATAAGTGAATTGCACTGAAAAACTTAGAATTTACTGAAAAAACCCGGATTACACGAAATGTACAGTGTAGTATATAGTATATGAGTGAGTTGCACTGAAAACTTAGAATTTACTTAAAAACCCGCATTACAAGAAATGCACAGTGTAGTACATTGTATATGAGTGAGTTGCACTGAAAAACTTAGAATTTACTGAAAAACCCAAATTACACGAAATGCACAGTGTAGTACATAGTATAAGAGTGAGTTGCACTGAAAAACTTAGAATTTACTTAAAAACCCGCATTACACGAAATGCACAGTGTAGTACATAGTATATGAGTAATTGCACTGAAAAAACTTAGAATATAAGAAACGCACAGTGTAGTACATAGTATATGAGTGAGTTTTACTGAAAAACCGGATTACACGAAATGCACAGTGTAGTACATAGTATATGAGTGAGTTGCACTGAAAAACTTAGAATTTACTGAAAAACCCGCATTAGACGAAATGCACAGTGTAGTACATAGTATATGAGTGAGTTGCACTGAAAAACTTAGAATTTACTGAAAAACCCGCATTAGACGAAATGCACAGTGTAGTACATTGTATATGAGTGAGTTGCACTGAAAAAACTTAGAATTTACTAAAAACACGCATTAGACGAAATGCACAGTGTAGTACATAGTATATGAGTGAGTTGCACTGAAAAACTCAGAATTTACTGAAAAACCCGCATTAGATGTAATGCACAGTGTAGTACATTGTATATGAGTGAGTTGCACTGAAAAACTTAGAATTTACTGAAAAATCCGCATTAGACGAAATGCACAGTATAGTACATAGTATATGAGTGAGTTGCACTGAAAAACTTAGTTTTTACTAAAAAACCCACATTAGACGAAATGCACAGTGTAGTACATTGTATATGAGTGAGTTGCACTGAAAAACTCAGAATTTACTGAAAAACCTGCATTAGACGAAATGCACAGTGTAGTACATAGTATATGAGTTAGTTGCACTGAAAAACTTAGATTATAAGAAACGCACATTATAGTACATAGTATATGAGTGAGTTTTACTGAAAAACCCGGATTACACGAAATGCACAGTGTAGTATGTAGTATATGAGTGAGTTGCACTGAAAAACTTAGAATATAAGAAACGCACAGTGTATTACATAGTATATGAGTGAGTTGCCTTGAAAAACGTAGAATTTATTGAAAAACCCGGATTACACGAAACGCACATTGTAGTACATAGTATATGAGTGAGTTGCACTGAAAAACCCGGATTACACGAAATGCACAGTGTAGTATATAGTATATGAGTGAGTTGCACTGAAAAACTTAGAATATAAGAAAAGCAATTTGTAGTACATAGTATATGAGTGAGTTGCCTTGAAAAACTTAGAATTTACTGAAACCCGGATTACACGAAATGCACAGTTTAGTACATAGTATATGAGTGAGTTGCCTTGAAAAACGTAGAATTTACTGAAAAACCCGGATTACACGAAATGCACAGTGTAGTACATAGTACATGAGTGAGTTGCAATGAAAAACTTAGAATTTACTGAAAACCCGCATTAGACGAAGTGCACAGTGTAGTACATAGTATATGAGTGAGTTGCAATGAAAAACTTAGAATTTACTGAAAAACCCGCATTAGACGAAATGCACAGTGTAGTACATTGTATATGAGTGAGTTGCACAGTGTAGTACATAGTATATGAGTGAGTTGAACTGAAAAACTTAGAATTTACTGAAAAACCAGCATTAGACGAAATGCACAGTGTAGTAAATAGTATATGAGTGAGTTGCAATGAAAAACTTAGAATTTACTGAAAAACCCGCATTAGACGAAATGCATTGTGTAGTACATTGTATATGAGTGAGTTGCACTGAAAACTTAGAATTTACTGAAAAACCCGCATTAGACGAAATGCACTGTGTAATACATTGTATATGAGTGAGTTGCACTGAAAAACTTAGAATTTACTGAAAAACCCGCATTAGACGAAATGCACAGTGTAGTACATAGTATATGAGTGAGTTGTACTGAAAAACTTAGAAATTACTGAAAAACCCGCATTAGACGAAATGCACAGTGTAGTACATTGTATATGAGTGAGTTGCACTGAAAAACTTAGAATTTACTGAAAAACCCGCATTAAACGAAATGCACAGTGTAGTACATTGTATATGAGTGAGTTGCACTGAAAAACTCAGAATTTACTGAAAAACCCGCATTAGACGAAATGCACAGTGTAGTACATAGTATATGAGTTAGTTGCACTGAAAAACTTAGATTATAAGAAACGCACATTGTAGTACATAGTATATGAGTGAGTTTTACTGAAAATCCCGGATTACACGAAATGCACAGTGTAGTACATAGTATATGAGTGAGTAGCACTGAACAATTTAGAATATAAGAAACGCACATTGTAGTATATAGTATATGAGTGAGTTTTATTGAAAAACCTGGATAACACGAAATGCACAGTGTAGTATATAGTATATGAGTGAGTTGCACTGAAAAACTTAGAATTTACTTAAAAACACGAATTACACGAAATGCACAGTGTAGTACATAGTATATGAGTGAGTTGCACTGAAAAACTTAGAATATAAGAAACGCACAGTGTAGTACATAGTATATGAGTGAGTTGCCTTGAAAAACTTAGAATTTACTGAAAAACAAGGATTACACGAAATGCATAGTGTAGTACATAGTATATGAATGAGTTGCACTGAAAAACGTAGAATATAAGAAAAGCACAGTGTAGTACATAGTATATGAGTGAGTTTTACTGAAAAACCCGGATTACACGAAATGCACAGTGTAGTACATAGTATATGAGTGAGTTGCACTGAAAAACTGAGAATATAAGAATTGCACAGTGTAGTACATAGTATATGAGTGAGATTTACTGAAAAACCCGGATTACAGGAAATTCACAGTGTAGTACATAGTATATGAGTGAGTGAAATTTACTGAAAACCCCGGATTACAGGAAATGCACAGTGTAGTACATAGTGTATGAGTGAGTTGCACTGAAAAACTTAGAATTTTCTGAAAAACCCGGATTACACGAAAAGCACAGTGTAGTACATAGTATATGAGTGAGTTGCCCTGAAAAACATAGAATTTACTGAAAAACCCGCATTACACGAAATGCACAGTGTAGTACATAGTATATGAGTGAGTTGCACTGAAAAACTTAGAATTTACTGAAAAACCCGCTTTACACGAAATGCACAGTGTAGAACATATTATATGAGTGGGTTTTACTGAAAAACTTAGAATATAAGAAACGCACAGTGTAGTACATAGTATATGAGTGAGTTGCCTTGAAAAACTTAGAATTTACTGAAAAACAAGGATTACACGAAATGCACAGTGCAGGACATAGTATATGAATGAGTTGCACTGAAAAACGTAGAATATAAGAAACGCAAAGTGTAGTACATAGTATATGAGTGAGTTGCACTGAAAAACTAAGAATTTACTGAAAAACCCGCATTACACGAAATGCACAGTGTACTATATAGTATATGAGTGAGTTTCACTGAAAAACTTTGAATATAAGAATCGCACAGTGTAGTACAAAGTATATGAGTGAGTTTTACTGAAAAACCCGGATTACACGAAATGCACAGTGTAGTACTTAGCATATGAGTGAGTTGCACTGAAAAAATTAGAATTTACTGAACAACCTGGATTACACGAAAAGCACAGTGTAGTACATAGTATATGAGTGAGTTGCACTGAAAAACTGAGAATATAAGAATCGCACAGTGTAGTACATAGTATATGAGTGAGATTTACTGAAATACCCGGATTACAGGAAATCACAGTGTAGTACATAGCATATGAGTGAGTGAGATTTACTGAAAAACCCGGATTACACGAAATGCACATTGTAGTACATTGTATATGAGTGAGTTGCCCTGAAAAACTTTGGAAATAAGAAACGCACAGTGTAGTACATCGTATATGAGTGAGTTTTACTGAAAAACCCGGATTACACGAAATGCACAGTGTAGTACATAGTATATGAGTGAGTTGCACTGAAAACTTAGAATTTACTTAAAAACCCGCATTACAGGAAATGCACAGTGTAGTACATAGTATATGAGTGAGTTGCACTGAAACACTTAGAAAATAAGAAACGCACAGTGTAGTACATAGTATATGAGTGAGTTGCCTTGAACAATTTAGAATATAAGAAACGCCCATTGTAGTACATAGTATATGAGTGAGTTGCACTGAAAAACTTAGAATTTACTGAAAAACCCGCATTACACGAAATGCACAGTGTAGTACATAGTATATGAGTGAGTTGCACGGAAAAACTTAGAAAAAAAGAAACGCACAGTGTAGTACATAGTATATGAGTGAGTTTTACTGAAAAACCCGGATTACACGAAATGCACAGTGTAGTACATAGTATATGAGTGAGTTGCACTGAAAAACTTAGAATTTACTGAAAAACCCGCATTAGACGAAATGCACAGTGTAGTACATAGTATATGAGTGAGTTGCACTGAAAAACTTAGAATTTACTGAAAAACCCGCATTAGACGAAATGCACAGTGTAGTACATAGTATATGAGTGAGTTGCACTGAAAAACTTAGAATTTACTGAAAAACCCGCATTAGACGAAATGCACAGTGTAGTACATAGTATATGAGTGAGTTGCACTGAAAAACTTAGAATTTACTGAAAAACCCGCATTAGACGAAATGCACAGTGTAGTACATTGTATATGAGTGAGTTGCACTGAAAAACTTAGAATTTACTGAAAAACACGCATTAGACGAAATGCACAGTGTAGTACATAGTATATGAGTGAGTTGCACTGAAAAACTTAGAATTTACTGAAAAACCCGCATTAGATGTAATGCACAGTGTAGTACATTGTATATGAGTGAGTTGCACTGAAAAACTTAGAATTTACTGAAAAATCCGCATTAGACGAAATGCACAGTATAGTACATAGTATATGAGTGAGTTGCACTGAAAAACTTAGTTTTTACTAAAAAACCCGCATTAGACGAAATGCACAGTGTAGTACATTGTATATGAGTGAGTTGCACTGAAAAACTCAGAATTTACTGAAAAACCTGCATTAGACGAAATGCACAGTGTAGTACATAGTATATGAGTTAGTTGCACTGAAAAACTTAGATTATAAGAAACGCACATTATAGTACATAGTATATGAGTGAGTTTTACTGAAAAACCCGGATTACACGAAATGCACAGTGTAGTATGTAGTATATGAGTGAGTTGCACTGAAAAACTTAGAATATAAGAAACGCACAGTGTATTACATAGTATATGAGTGAGTTGCCTTGAAAAACGTAGAATTTACTGAAAAACCCGGATTACACGAAACGCACATTGTAGTACATAGTATATGAGTGAGTTGCACTGAAAAACCCGGATTACACGAAATGCACAGTGTAGTATATAGTATATGAGTGAGTTGCACTGAAAAACTTAGAATATAAGAAAAGCAATTTGTAGTACATAGTATATGAGTGAGTTGCCTTGAAAAACTTAGAATTTACTGAAACCCGGATTACACGAAATGCACAGTTTAGTACATAGTATATGAGTGAGTTGCCTTGAAAAACGTAGAATTTACTGAAAAACCCGGATTACACGAAATGCACAGTGTAGTACATAGTACATGAGTGAGTTGCAATGAAAAACTTAGAATTTACTGAAAAACCCGCATTAGACGAAGTGCACAGTGTAGTACATAGTATATGAGTGAGTTGCAATGAAAAACTTAGAATTTACTGAAAAACCCGCATTAGACGAAATGCACAGTGTAGTACATTGTATATGAGTGAGTTGCACAGTGTAGTACATAGTATATGAGTGAGTTGAACTGAAAAACTTAGAATTTACTGAAAAACCAGCATTAGACGAAATGCACAGTGTAGTAAATAGTGTATGAGTGAGTTGCAATGAAAAACTTAGAATTTACTGAAAAACCCGCATTAGACGAAATGCATTGTGTAGTACATTGTATATGAGTGAGTTGCACTGAAAACTTAGAATTTACTGAAAAACCCGCATTAGACGAAATGCACTGTGTAATACATTGTATATGAGTGAGTTGCACTGAAAAACTTAGAATTTACTGAAAAACCCGCATTAGACGAAATGCACAGTGTAGTACATAGTATATGAGTGAGTTGTACTGAAAAACTTAGAAATTACTGAAAAACCCGCATTAGACGAAATGCACAGTGTAGTACATTGTATATGAGTGAGTTGCACTGAAAAACTCAGAATTTACTGAAAAACCCGCATTAGACGAAATGCACAGTGTAGTACATAGTATATGAGTTAGTTGCACTGAAAAACTTAGATTATAAGAAACGCACATTGTAGTACATAGTATATGAGTGAGTTTTACTGAAAATCCCGGATTACACGAAATGCACAGTGTAGTACATAGTATATGAGTGAGTAGCACTGAACAATTTAGAATATAAGAAACGCACATTGTAGTATATAGTATATGAGTGAGTTTTATTGAAAAACCTGGATAACACGAAATGCACAGTGTAGTATATAGTATATGAGTGAGTTGCACTGAAAAACTTAGAATTTACTTAAAAACACGAATTACACGAAATGCACAGTGTAGTACATAGTATATGAGTGAGTTGCACTGAAAAACTTAGAATATAAGAAACGCACAGTGTAGTACATAGTATATGAGTGAGTTGCCTTGAAAAACTTAGAATTTACTGAAAAACAAGGATTACACGAAATGCATAGTGTAGTACATAGTATATGAATGAGTTGCACTGAAAAACGTAGAATATAAGAAAAGCACAGTGTAGTACATAGTATATGAGTGAGTTTTACTGAAAAACCCGGATTACACGAAATGCACAGTGTAGTACATAGTATATGAGTGAGTTGCACTGAAAAACTGAGAATATAAGAATTGCACAGTGTAGTACATAGTATATGAGTGAGATTTACTGAAAAACCCGGATTACAGGAAATTCACAGTGTAGTACATAGTATATGAGTGAGTGAAATTTACTGAAAACCCCGGATTACAGGAAATGCACAGTGTAGTACATAGTGTATGAGTGAGTTGCACTGAAAAACTTAGAATTTTCTGAAAAACCCGGATTACACGAAAAGCACAGTGTAGTACATAGTATATGAGTGAGTTGCCCTGAAAAACATAGAATTTACTGAAAAACCCGCATTACACGAAATGCACAGTGTAGTACATAGTATATGAGTGAGTTGCACTGAAAAACTTAGAATTAACTGAAAAACCCGCTTTACACGAAATGCACAGTGTAGAACATATTATATGAGTGGGTTTTACTGAAAAACTTAGAATATAAGAAACGCACAGTGTAGTACATAGTATATGAGTGAGTTGCCTTGAAAAACTTAGAATTTACTGAAAAACAAGGATTACACGAAATGCACAGTGCAGGACATAGTATATGAATGAGTTGCACTGAAAAACGTAGAATATAAGAAACGCAAAGTGTAGTACATAGTATATGAGTGAGTTGCACTGAAAAACTAATAATTTACTGAAAAACCCGCATTACACGAAATGCACAGTGTACTATATAGTATATGAGTGAGTTTCACTGAAAAACTTTGAATATAAGAATCGCACAGTGTAGTACAAAGTATATGAGTGAGTTTTACTGAAAAACCCGGATTACACGAAATGCACAGTGTAGTACTTAGCATATGAGTGAGTTGCACTGAAAAAATTAGAATTTACTGAACAACCTGGATTACACGAAAAGCACAGTGTAGTACATAGTATATGAGTGAGTTGCACTGAAAAACTGAGAATATAAGAATCGCACAGTGTAGTACATAGTATATGAGTGAGATTTACTGAAATACCCGGATTACAGGAAATCACAGTGTAGTACATAGCATATGAGTGAGTGAGATTTACTGAAAAACCCGGATTACACGAAATGCACATTGTAGTACATTGTATATGAGTGAGTTGCCCTGAAAAACTTTGGAAATAAGAAACGCACAGTGTAGTACATCGTATATGAGTGAGTTTTACTGAAAAACCCGGATTACACGAAATGCACAGTGTAGTACATAGTATATGAGTGAGTTGCACTGAAAACTTAGAATTTACTTAAAAACCCGCATTACAGGAAATGCACAGTGTAGTACATAGTATATGAGTGAGTTGCACTGAAACACTTAGAAAATAAGAAACGCACAGTGTAGTACATAGTATATGAGTGAGTTGCCTTGAACAATTTAGAATATAAGAAACGCCCATTGTAGTACATAGTATATGAGTGAGTTGCACTGAAAAACTTAGAATTTACTGAAAAACCCGCATTACACGAAATGCACAGTGTAGTACATAGTATATGAGTGAGTTGCACGGAAAAACTTAGAAAATAAGAAACGCACAGTGTAGTACATAGTATATGAGTGAGTTTTACTGAAAAACCCGGATTACACGAAATGCACAGTGTAGTACATAGTATATGAGTGAGTTGCACTGAAAAACTTAGAATTTACTTAAAAACCCGCATTACACGAAATGCACAGTGTAGTACATAGTATATGAGTGAGTTGCACTGAAAAACTTAGAATTTACTGAAAAACCCGCATTAGACGAAATGCACAGTGTAGTACATTGTATATGAGTGAGTTGCACTGAAAAACTTAGAATTTACTGAAAAACACGCATTAGACGAAATGCACAGTGTAGTACATAGTATATGAGTGAGTTGCACTGAAAAACTTAGAATTTACTGAAAAACCCGCATTAGATGTAATGCACAGTGTAGTACATTGTATATGAGTGAGTTGCACTGAAAAACTTAGAATTTACTGAAAAATCCGCATTAGACGAAATGCACAGTATAGTACATAGTATATGAGTGAGTTGCACTGAAAAACTTAGTTTTTACTAAAAAACCCGCATTAGACGAAATGCACAGTGTAGTACATTGTATATGAGTGAGTTGCACTGAAAAACTCAGAATTTACTGAAAAACCTGCATTAGACGAAATGCACAGTGTAGTACATAGTATATGAGTTAGTTGCACTGAAAAACTTAGATTATAAGAAACGCACATTATAGTACATAGTATATGAGTGAGTTTTACTGAAAAACCCGGATTACACGAAATGCACAGTGTAGTATGTAGTATATGAGTGAGTTGCACTGAAAAACTTAGAATATAAGAAACGCACAGTGTATTACATAGTATATGAGTGAGTTGCCTTGAAAAACGTAGAATTTACTGAAAAACCCGGATTACACGAAACGCACATTGTAGTACATAGTATATGAGTGAGTTGCACTGAAAAACCCGGATTACACGAAATGCACAGTGTAGTATATAGTATATGAGTGAGTTGCACTGAAAAACTTAGAATATAAGAAAAGCAATTTGTAGTACATAGTATATGAGTGAGTTGCCTTGAAAAACTTAGAATTTACTGAAACCCGGATTACACGAAATGCACAGTTTAGTACATAGTATATGAGTGAGTTGCCTTGAAAAACGTAGAATTTACTGAAAAACCCGGATTACACGAAATGCACAGTGTAGTACATAGTACATGAGTGAGTTGCAATGAAAAACTTAGAATTTACTGAAAAACCCGCATTAGACGAAGTGCACAGTGTAGTACATAGTATATGAGTGAGTTGCAATGAAAAACTTAGAATTTACTGAAAAACCCGCATTAGACGAAATGCACAGTGTAGTACATTGTATATGAGTGAGTTGCACAGTGTAGTACATAGTATATGAGTGAGTTGAACTGAAAAACTTAGAATTTACTGAAAAACCAGCATTAGACGAAATGCACAGTGTAGTAAATAGTATATGAGTGAGTTGCAATGAAAAACTTAGAATTTACTGAAAAACCCGCATTAGACGAAATGCATTGTGTAGTACATTGTATATGAGTGAGTTGCACTGAAAACTTAGAATTTACTGAAAAACCCGCATTAGACGAAATGCACTGTGTAATACATTGTATATGAGTGAGTTGCACTGAAAAACTTAGAATTTACTGAAAAACCCGCATTAGACGAAATGCACAGTGTAGTACATAGTATATGAGTGAGTTGTACTGAAAAACTTAGAAATTACTGAAAAACCCGCATTAGACGAAATGCACAGTGTAGTACATTGTATATGAGTGAGTTGCACTGAAAAACTTAGAATTTACTGAAAAACCCGCATTAAACGAAATGCACAGTGTAGTACATTGTATATGAGTGAGTTGCACTGAAAAACTCAGAATTTACTGAAAAACCCGCATTAGACGAAATGCACAGTGTAGTACATAGTATATGAGTTAGTTGCACTGAAAAACTTAGATTATAAGAAACGCACATTGTAGTACATAGTATATGAGTGAGTTTTACTGAAAATACCGGATTACACGAAATGCACAGTGTAGTACATAGTATATGAGTGAGTAGCACTGAACAATTTAGAATATAAGAAACGCACATTGTAGTATATAGTATATGAGTGAGTTTTATTGAAAAACCTGGATAACACGAAATGCACAGTGTAGTATATAGTATATGAGTGAGTTGCACTGAAAAACTTAGAATTTACTTAAAAACACGAATTACACGAAATGCACAGTGTAGTACATAGTATATGAGTGAGTTGCACTGAAAAACTTAGAATATAAGAAACGCACAGTGTAGTACATAGTATATGAGTGAGTTGCCTTGAAAAACTTAGAATTTACTGAAAAACAAGGATTACACGAAATGCATAGTGTAGTACATAGTATATGAATGAGTTGCACTGAAAAACGTAGAATATAAGAAAAGCACAGTGTAGTACATAGTATATGAGTGAGTTTTACTGAAAAACCCGGATTACACGAAATGCACAGTGTAGTACATAGTATATGAGTGAGTTGCACTGAAAAACTGAGAATATAAGAATTGCACAGTGTAGTACATAGTATATGAGTGAGATTTACTGAAAAACCCGGATTACAGGAAATTCACAGTGTAGTACATAGTATATGAGTGAGTGAAATTTACTGAAAACCCCGGATTACAGGAAATGCACAGTGTAGTACATAGTGTATGAGTGAGTTGCACTGAAAAACTTAGAATTTTCTGAAAAACCCGGATTACACGAAAAGCACAGTGTAGTACATAGTATATGAGTGAGTTGCCCTGAAAAACATAGAATTTACTGAAAAACCCGCATTACACGAAATGCACAGTGTAGTACATAGTATATGAGTGAGTTGCACTGAAAAACTTAGAATTAACTGAAAAACCCGCTTTACACGAAATGCACAGTGTAGAACATATTATATGAGTGGGTTTTACTGAAAAACTTAGAATATAAGAAACGCACAGTGTAGTACATAGTATATGAGTGAGTTGCCTTGAAAAACTTAGAATTTACTGAAAAACAAGGATTACACGAAATGCACAGTGCAGGACATAGTATATGAATGAGTTGCACTGAAAAACGTAGAATATAAGAAACGCAAAGTGTAGTACATAGTATATGAGTGAGTTGCACTGAAAAACTAATAATTTACTGAAAAACCCGCATTACACGAAATGCACAGTGTACTATATAGTATATGAGTGAGTTTCACTGAAAAACTTTGAATATAAGAATCGCACAGTGTAGTACAAAGTATATGAGTGAGTTTTACTGAAAAACCCGGATTACACGAAATGCACAGTGTAGTACTTAGCATATGAGTGAGTTGCACTGAAAAAATTAGAATTTACTGAACAACCTGGATTACACGAAAAGCACAGTGTAGTACATAGTATATGAGTGAGTTGCACTGAAAAACTGAGAATATAAGAATCGCACAGTGTAGTACATAGTATATGAGTGAGATTTACTGAAATACCCGGATTACAGGAAATCACAGTGTAGTACATAGCATATGAGTGAGTGAGATTTACTGAAAAACCCGGATTACACGAAATGCACATTGTAGTACATTGTATATGAGTGAGTTGCCCTGAAAAACTTTGGAAATAAGAAACGCACAGTGTAGTACATCGTATATGAGTGAGTTTTACTGAAAAACCCGGATTACACGAAATGCACAGTGTAGTACATAGTATATGAGTGAGTTGCACTGAAAACTTAGAATTTACTTAAAAACCCGCATTACAGGAAATGCACAGTGTAGTACATAGTATATGAGTGAGTTGCACTGAAACACTTAGAAAATAAGAAACGCACAGTGTAGTACATAGTATATGAGTGAGTTGCCTTGAACAATTTAGAATATAAGAAACGCCCATTGTAGTACATAGTATATGAGTGAGTTTTACAGAAAAACCTGGATTACACGAAATGCACACTGTAGTATATAGTATATGAGTGAGTTGCACTGAAAAACTTAGAATTTACTTAAAAACCCGCATTACACGAAATGCACAGTGTAGTACATAGTATATGAGTAAGTTGCACTGAAAAACTTAGAATATAAGAAACGCACAGTGTAGTACATAGTATATGAGTGAGTTTTACTGAAAAACCCGGAGTACACGAAATGCACAGTGTAGTACACAGTATATGATTGAGTAGCACTGAACAATTTAGAATATAAGAAACGCACATTGTAGGACATAATATATGATTGAGTTTACTGAAAAACCTGGATTACAAGAAATGCACACTGTAGTATATAGTATATGAGTGAGTTGCACTGAAAAACTTAGAATTTACTTAAAAACCCGCATTACACGAAATGCACAGTGTAGTACATAGTATATGAGTAAGTTGCACTGAAAAACTTAGAAAATAAGAAACGCACAGTGTAGTACATAGTATATGAGTGAGTTTTACTGAAAAACCCGGAGTACACGAAATGCACAGTGTAGTACACAGTATATGATTGAGTAGCACTGAACAATTTAGAATATAAGAAACGCACATTGTAGTACATAGTATATGATTGAGTTTACTGAAAAACCTGGATTACACGAAATGCACACTGTAGTATATAGTATATGAGTGAGTTGCACTGAAAAACATAGAATTTACTTAAAAAACCCCATTACACGAAATGCACAGTGTAGTACATAGTATATGAGTGAGTTGCACTGAAAAACTTAGAATATAAGAAACGCACAGTGTAGTACATAGTATATGAGTGAGTTGCCTTGAAAAACTTAGAATTTACTGAAAAACAAGGATTACACGAAATGCACAGTGTAGGACATAGTATATGAATGAGTTGCACTGAAAAACGTAGAATATAAGAAACGCAAAGTGTAGTACATAGTATATGAGTGAGTTGCACTGAAAAACTAAGAATTTACTGAAAAACCCGCATTACACGAAATGCACAGTGTACTATATAGTATATGAGTGAGTTTCACTGAAAAACTTTGAATATAAGAATCGCACAGTGTAGTACAAAGTATATGAGTGAGTTTTACTGAAAAACCCGGATTACACGAAATGCACAGTGTAGTACTTAGCATATGAGGAGTTGCACTGAAAAAATTAGAATTTACTGAACAACCTGGATTACACGAAAAGCACAGTGTAGTACATACTATATGAGTGAGTTGCACTGAAAAACTGAGAATATAAGAATCGCACAGTCTAGTACATAGTATATGAGTGAGATTTACTGAAATACCCGGATTACAGGAAATTCACAGTGTAGTACATAGCATATGAGTGAGTGAGATTTTGAAAAACCCGGATTATACGAAATGCACAGTGTAGTACATAGTATATGAGTGAGTTGCACTGAAAAACTTAGAATTTACTGAAAAACCCGGATTACACGAAAAGCACAGTGTAGTACATAGTATATGAGTGAGTTGCCCTAAAAACATAGAATTTACTGAAAAACCCGCATTACACGAAATGCACAGTGTAGTACATAGTATATGAGTGAGTTGCACTGAAAAACTTAGAATTTACTGAAAAACCCGAATTACACGAAATGCACAGTGTAGTACATAGTATATGAGTGAGTTGCCCTGAAAAACTTTGGAAATAAGAAACGCACAGTGTAGTACATCGTATATGAGTGAGTTTTACTGAAAAACCCGGATTACACGAAATGCACAGTGTAGTACATTGTATATGAGTGAGTTGCACAGTGTAGTACATAGTATATGAGTGAGTTGAACTGAAAAACTTAGAATTTACTGAAAAACCAGCATTAGACGAAATGCACAGTGTAGTAAATAGTATATGAGTGAGTTGCAATGAAAAACTTAGAATTTACTGAAAAACCCGCATTAGACGAAATGCATTGTGTAGTACATTGTATATGAGTGAGTTGCACTGAAAACTTAGAATTTACTGAAAAACCCGCATTAGACGAAATGCACTGTGTAATACATTGTATATGAGTGAGTTGCACTGAAAAACTTAGAATTTACTGAAAAACCCGCATTAGACGAAATGCACAGTGTAGTACATAGTATATGAGTAAGTTGTACTGAAAAACTTAGAAATTACTGAAAAACCCGCATTAGACGAAATGCACAGTGTAGTACATTGTATATGAGTGAGTTGCACTGAAAAACTTAGAATTTACTGAAAAACCCGCATTAAACGAAATGCACAGTGTAGTACATTGTATATGAGTGAGTTGCACTGAAAAACTCAGAATTTACTGAAAAACCCGCATTAGACGAAATGCACAGTGTAGTACATAGTATATGAGTTAGTTGCTATGAAAAACTTAGATTATAAGAAACGCACATTGTAGTACATAGTATATGAGTGAGTTTTACTGAAAAACCCGCATTACACGAAATGCACAGTGTAGTACATAGTATATGAGTGAGTTGCACTGAAAAACTTAGAATATAAGACATGTACAGTGTAGTACATAGTATATGAATGAGTTGTAGTGAAAAACTTAGAAATTACTGAAAAACCCGCTTTACACGAAATGCACAGTGTAGTACATAGTACATGAGTGAGTTTCACTGAAAAACTTAGAATATAAGAATCGCACAGTGTAGTACATAGTATATGAGTGAGTTTTACTGAAAAACCCAAATTACACGAAATGCACAGTGTAGTACATAGTATAAGAGTGAGTTGCACTGAAAAACTTAGAATATAAGAAACGCACAGTGTAGTACATAGTATATAAGTGAATTGCACTGAAAAACTTAGAATTTACTGAAAAACCCGGATTACACGAAATGCACATGTAGTACATAGTATATGAGTGAGTTGCACTGAAAAACTTAGAATTTACTGAAAAACCCGCATTACACGAAATGCACAGTGTAGTACATAGTATATGAGTGAGTTGCACTGAAAAACTTAGAAAATAAGAAACGCACAGTGTAGTACATAGTATATGAGTGAGTTTTACTGAAAAACCCGGATTACACGAAATGCACAGTGTAGTACATAGTATATGAGTGAGTTGCACTGAAAAACTTAGAATTTACTGAAAAACCCGCATTAGACGAAATGCACAGTGTAGTACATAGTATATGAGTGAGTTGCACTGAAAAACTTAGAATTTACTGAAAAAACCGCATTAGACGAAATGCACAGTGTAGTACATTGTATATGAGTGAGTTGCACTGAAAAACTTAGAATTTACTGAAAAACACGCATTAGACGAAATGCACAGTGTAGTACATAGTATATGAGTGAGTTGCACTGAAAAACTTAGAATTTACTGAAAAACCCGCATTAGATGTAATGCACAGTGTAGTACATTGTATATGAGTGAGTTGCACTGAAAAACTTAGAATTTACTGAAAAATCCGCATTAGACGAAATGTACAGTATAGTACATAGTATATGAGTGAGTTGCACTGAAAAACTTAGTTTTTACTAAAAAACCCGCATTAGACGAAATGCACAGTGTAGTACATAGTATATGAGTGAGTTGCCTTGAAAAACGTAGAATTTACTGAAAAACCCGGATTACACGAAACGCACATTGTAGTACATAGTATATGAGTGAGTTGCACTGAAAAACCCGGATTACACGAAATGCACAGTGTAGTATATAGTATATGAGTGAGTTGCACTGAAAAACTTAGAATATAAGAAAAGCAATTTGTAGTACATAGTATATGAGTGAGTTGCCTTGAAAAACTTAGAATTTACTGAAACCCGGATTACACGAAATGCACAGTTTAGTACATAGTATATGAGTGAGTTGCCTTGAAAAACGTAGAATTTACTGAAAAACCCGGATTACATGAAATGCACAGTGTAGTACATAGTACATGAGTGAGTTGCCTTGAAAAACGTAGAATTTACTGAAAAACCCGGATTACATGAAATGCACAGTGTAGTACATAGTACATGAGTGAGTTGCAATGAAAAACTTAGAATTTACTGAAAAACCCGCATTAGACGAAATGCATTGTGTAGTACATTGTATATGAGTGAGTTGCACTGAAAACTTAGAATTTACTGAAAAACCCGCATTAGACGAAATGCACTGTGTAATACATTGTATATGAGTGAGTTGCACTGAAAAACTTAGAATTTACTGAAAAACCCGCATTAGACGAAATGCACAGTGTAGTACATAGTATATGAGTGAGTTGTACTGAAAAACTTAGAAATTACTGAAAAACCCGCATTAGACGAAATGCACAGTGTAGTACATTGTATATGAGTGAGTTGCACTGAAAAACTTAGAATTTACTGAAAAACCCGCATTAAACGAAATTCACAGTGTAGTACATTGTATATGAGTGAGTTGCACTGAAAAACTCAGAATTTACTGAAAAACCCACATTAGACGAAATGCACAGTGTAGTACATAGTATATGAGTTAGTTGCACTGAAAAACTTAGATTATAAGAAACGCACATTGTAGTACATAGTATATGAGTGAGTTTTACTGAAAAACCCGCATTACACGAAATGCACAGTGTAGTACATAGTATATGAGTGAGTTGCACTGAAAAACTTAGAATATAAGACATGTACAGTGTAGTACATAGTATATGAATGAGTTGTAGTGAAAAACTTAGAAATTACTGAAAAACCCGCTTTACACGAAATGCACAGTGTAGTACATAGTACATGAGTGAGTTTCACTGAAAAACTTAGAATATAAGAATCGCACAGTGTAGTACATAGTATATGAGTGAGTTTTACTGAAAAACCCGCATTACACGAAATGCACAGTGTAGTACATAGTATATGAGTGAGTTGCACTGAAAAACTTAGAATATAAGACATGTACAGTGTAGTACATAGTATATGAATGAGTTGCACTGAAAAACATAGAATTTACTGAAAAACCCGCATTACACGAAATGCACAGTGTAGTACATAGTATATGAGTGAGTTGCACTGAAAAACTTAGAATATAAGAAACGCACAGTGTAGTACATAGTATATGAGTGAGTTTCACTGAAAAACCCTGATTACATGAAAGGCAAAGTGCGTTTCGTACTCATAGTATATGAGTGACTTGCACTGAAAAACAATGATTACAAGAAACGCACAGTGTAGTACATATTATATGAGTGAGTTGCACTGAAAAACTTAGATTATAAGAAATGCAGAGTGTAGTACATAGTATATAAGTGAATTGCACTGAAAAACTTAGAATTTACTGAAAAAGCCCGGATTACACGAAATGCACAGTGTAGTATATAGTATATGAGTGAGTTGCACTGAAAAACTTAGAATTTACTGAAAAACCCGCATTACACGAAATGCACAGTGTAGTACATAGTATATGAGTGAGTTGCACTGAAAAACTTAGAAAATAAGAAACGCACAGTGTAGTACATAGTATATGAGTGAGTTTTACTGAAAAACCCGGATTACACGAAATGCACAGTGTAGTACATAGTATATGAGTTAGTTGCACTGAAAAACTTAGATTATAAGAAACGCACATCGTAGTACATATTATATGAGTGAGTTTTACTGAAAAACCCGGATTACACGAAATGCACAGTGTAGTATATAGTATATGAGTGAGATGCACTGAAAAACTTAGAATATAAGAAACGCACAGTGTATTACATAGTATATGACTGAGTTGCCTTGAAAAACGTAGAATTTACTGAAAAACCCGGATTACACGAAAAGCACAGTGTAGTACATAGTATATGAGTGAGTTGCACTGAAAAACCCGGATTACACGAAATGCACAGTGTAGTATATAGTATATGAGTGAGTTGCACTGAAAAACTTAGAATATAAGAAAAGCAATTTGTAGTACATAGTATATGAGTGAGTTGCCTTGAAAAACTTAGAATTTACTGAAACCCGGATTACACGAAATGCACAGTTTAGTACATAGTATATGAGCGAGTTGCACTGAAAAACTTAGAATTTAGTGAAAAACCCGCATTAGACAAAATGCACAGTGTAGTACATTGTATATGAGTGAGTTGCACTGAAAAACTTATAATTTACTGAAAAACCCGCATTAGACGAAATGCACAGAGTAGTACATTGTATATGAGTGAGTTGCACTGAAAAACTTAGAATTTACTGAAAAACCCGCATTAGACGAAATGCACAGTGTAGTACATTGTATATGAGTGAGTTGCACTGAAAAACTTAGAATTTACTGAAAAACACGCATTAGACGAAATGCACAGTGTAGTACATAGTATATGAGTGAGTTGCACTGAAAAACTTAGAATTTACTGAAAAACCCGCATTAGACGTAATGCACAGTGTAGTACATTGTATATGAGTGAGTTGCACTGAAAAACTTAGAAAATAAGAAACGCACAGTGTAGTACATAGTATATGAGTGAGTTTTATTGAAAAACCCGGATTACACGAAATGCACAGTGTAGTACATATTATATGAGTTAGTTGCACTGAAAAACTTAGATTATAAGAAACGCACATTGTAGTACATCGTATATGAGTGAGTATTACTGAAAAACCTGTATTACAAGAAATGCACAGTGTAGTATATAGTATATGAGTGAGTTGCACTGAAAAATTTAGAATATAAGAAACGCACAGTGTATTACATAGTATATGAGTGAGTTGCCTTGAAAAACGTAGAATTTACTGAAAAACCCGGATTACACGAAATGCACAGTGTAGTACATAGTATATGAGTGAGTAGCACTGAAAAACTAGAATATAAGAAAAGCACTTTGTAGTACATAGTATATGAGTGAGTTGCCTTGTAAAACTTAGAATTTACTGAAAAACCCGGATTAAACGAAATGCACAGTTTAGTACATAGTATATGAGTGAGTTGTAGTGAAAAACTTAGAAATTACTGAAAAACCCGCTTTACACGAAATGCACAGTGTAGTACATAGTACATGAGTGAGTTTCACTGAAAAACTTAGAATATAAGAATCGCACAGTGTAGTACATAGTATATGAGTGAGTTTTACTGAAAAACCCGCATTACACGAAATGCACAGTGTAGTACATAGTATATGAGTGAGTTGCACTGAAAAACTTAGAATATAAGACATGTACAGTGTAGTACATAGTATATGAATGAGTTGCACTGAAAAACATAGAATTTACTGAAAAACCCGCATTACACGAAATGCACAGTGTAGTACATAGTATATGAGTGAGTTGCACTGAAAAACTTAGAATATAAGAAACGCACAGTGTAGTACATAGTATATGAGTGAGTTTCACTGAAAAACCCTGATTACATGAAATGCAAAGTGCGTTTCGTACTCATAGTATATGAGTGACTTGCACTGAAAAACAATGATTACAAGAAACGCACAGTGTAGTACATATTATATGAGTGAGTTGCACTGAAAAACTTAGATTATAAGAAATGCAGAGTGTAGTACATAGTATTTAAGTGAATTGCACTGAAAAACTTAGAATTTACTGAAAAAGCCCGGATTACACGAAATGCACAGTGTAGTATATAGTATATGAGTGAGTTGCACTGAAAAACTTAGAATTTACTGAAAAACCCGCATTAGACGAAATGCACAGTGTAGTACATTGTATATGAGTGAGTTGCACTGAAAAACTTAGAATTTACTGAAAAACCCGCATTACACGAAATGCACAGTGTAGTACATAGTATAAGAGTGAGTTGCACTGAAAAACTTAGAATATAAGAAACGCACAGTGTAGTACATAGTATATAAGTGAATTGCACTGAAAAACTTAGAATTTACTGAAAAACCCGGATTACACGAAATGCACATGTAGTACATAGTATATGAGTGAGTTGCACTGAAAAACTTAGAATTTACTGAAAAACCCGCATTACACGAAATGCACAGTGTAGTACATAGTATATGAGTGAGTTGCACTGAAAAACTTAGAAAATAAGAAACGCACAGTGTAGTACATAGTATATGAGTGAGTTTTACTGAAAAACCCGGATTACACGAAATGCACAGTGTAGTACATAGTATATGAGTTAGTTGCACTGAAAAACTTAGATTATAAGAAACGCACATCGTAGTACATATTATATGAGTGAGTTTTACTGAAAAACCCGGATTACACGAAATGCACAGTGTAGTATATAGTATATGAGTGAGATGCACTGAAAAACTTAGAATATAAGAAACGCACAGTGTATTACATAGTATATGAGTGAGTTGCCTTGAAAAACGTAGAATTTACTGAAAAACCCGGATTACACGAAAAGCACAGTGTAGTACATAGTATATGAGTGAGTTGCACTGAAAAACCCGGATTACACGAAATGCACAGTGTAGTATATAGTATATGAGTGAGTTGCACTGAAAAACTTAGAATATAAGAAAAGCAATTTGTAGTACATTGTATATGAGTGAGTTGCCTTGAAAAACTTAGAATTTACCGAAACCCGGATTACACGAAATGCACAGTTTAGTACATAGTATATGAGCGAGTTGCACTGAAAAACTTAGAATTTAGTGAAAAACCCGCATTAGACGAAATGCACAGTGTAGTACATTGTATATGAGTGAGTTGCACTGAAAAACTTATAATTTACTGAAAAACCCGCATTAGACGAAATGCACAGAGTAGTACATTGTATATGAGTGAGTTGCACTGAAAAACTTAGAATTTACTGAAAAACCCGCATTAGACGAAATGCACAGTGTAGTACATTGTATATGAGTGAGTTGCACTGAAAAACTTAGAATTTACTGAAAAACACGCATTAGACGAAATGCACAGTGTAGTACATTGCATATGAGTGAGTTGCACTGAAAAACTTATAATTTACTGAAAAACCCGCATTAGACGAAATGCACAGAGTAGTACATTGTATATGAGTGAGTTGCACTGAAAAACTTAGAATTTACTGAAAAACCCGCGTTAGACGAAATGCACAGTGTAGTACATTGTATATGAGTGAGTTGCACAGTGTAGTACATAGTATATGAGTGAGTTGAACTGAAAAACTTAGAATTTACTGAAAAACCAGCATTAGACGAAATGCACAGTGTAGTAAATAGTATATGAGTGAGTTGCAATGAAAAACTTAGAATTTACTGAAAAACCCGCATTAGACGAAATGCACAGTGTAGTACATTGTATATGAGTGAGTTGCACAGTGTAGTACATAGTATATGAGTGAGTTGCACTGAAAAACTTAGAAAATAAGAAACGCACAGTGTAGTACATAGTATATGAGTGAGTTTTACTGAAAAACCCGGATTACACGAAATGCACAGTGTAGTACATATTATATGAGTTAGTTGCACTGAAAAACTTAGATTATAAGAAACGCACATTGTAGTACATAGTATATGAGTGAGTTTTACTGAAAAACCCGTATTACACGAAATGCACAGTGTAGTATATAGTATATGAGTGAGTTGCACTGAAAAATTTAGAATATAATAAACGCACAGTGTATTACATAGTATATGAGTGAGTTGCCTTGAAAAACGTAGAATTTACTGAAAAACCCGGATTACACGAAATGCACAGTGTAGTACATAGTATATGAGTGAGTAGCACTGAAAAACTAGAATATAAGAAAAGCACTTTGTAGTACATAGTATATGAGTGAGTTGCCTTGTAAAACTTAGAATTTACTGAAAAACCCGGATTACACGAAATGCAGAGTTTAGTACATAGTATATGAGTGAGTTGTAGTGAAAAACTTAGAAATTACTGAAAAACCCGCTTTACACGAAATGCACAGTGTAGTAAATAGTACATGAGTGAGTTTTACTGAAAAACTTAGAATATAAGAATCGCACAGTGTAGTACATAGTATATGAGTGAGTTTTACTGAAAAACCCGCATTACACGAAATGCACAGTGTAGTACATAGTATATGAGTGAGTTGCACTGAAAAACTTAGAATATAAGACATGTAAAGTGTAGTACATAGTATATGAATGAGTTGCACTGAAAAAACATAGAATTTACTGAAAAACCCGCATTACACGAAATGCACAGTGTAGTACATAGTATATGAGTGAGTTGCACTGAAAAACTTAGAATATAAGAAACGCACAGTGTAGTACATAGTATATGAGTGAGTTTCACTGAAAAACCCTGATTACATGAAAGGCAAAGTGCGTTTCGTACTCATAGTATATGAGTGACTTGCACTGAAAAACAATGATTACAAGAAACGCACAGTGTAGTACATAGTATATGATTGAGTTGCACTGAAAAACTAAGAATATAAGAAACGCACAGTGTAGTACATAGTATATGAGTGAGTTGCACTTTAAAACTTAGAATATAAGAAACAGTGTAGTTCATTGTATATAGTGAATTGCACTGAAAAACTTAGAATATAAGAAACGCACAGTGTAGTACATAGTATATGAGTGAGTTGCACTTTAAAACTTAGAATATAAGAAACGCACAGTGTAGTATATATTATATGAGTGAGGTGCACTGAAAAACTTACAATATAAGAAACGCACAGTGTAGTACATAGTATATGATTGAGTTGCACTGAAAAACTTAGAAAATAAGAAACGCACAGTGTAGTACATAGTATATGAGTCAGTTTTACTGAAAAACCTGGAGTACACAAAATGCACAGTGTAGTACATAGTATATGAGTTAGTAGCACTGAACAATTTAGAATATAAGAAACGCACATTGTAGTACATAGTATATTAGTGAGTTTTACTGAAAAACCTGGATTACACGAAATGCACACTGTAGTATATAGTATATGAGTGAGTTGCACTGAAAAACTTAGAATTTACTAAAAACCCCCATTACACGAAATGCACAGTGTAGTAATAGTATATGAGTAATTGCACTGAAAAACTTAGAATATAAGAAACGCACAGTGTAGTACATAGTATATGAGTGAGTTTTACTGAAAAACCCGGATTACACGAAATGCACAGTGTAGTACATAGTATATGAGTGAGTTTTACTGAAAAACCCGGATTACAGGAAATGCACAGTGTAGTACATAGTATATGAGTGAGTCGCACTGAGAAACTTAGAACATAAGAAACGCACATTGTAGTACATAGTATATGAGTGAGTTTTACTGAAAAACCCGGATTACACGAAATGCACAGTGTAGTATATAGTATATGAGTGAGTTGCACTGAAAAACTTAGAATTTACTTAAAAACCCGCATTAGACGAAATGCACAGTGTAGTACATAGTATATGAGTGAGTTGCACTGAAAAACTTAGAATTTACTGAAAAACCCGGATTACACGAAATGCACAGTGTAGTACATATTATATGAGTGAGTTGCACTGAAAAACTTAGATTATAAGAAATGCAGAGTGTAGTACATAGTATATAAGTGAATTGCACTGAAAAACTTAGAATTTACTGAAAAAGCCCGGATTACACGAAATGCACAGTGTAGTATATAGTATATGAGTGAGTTGCACTGAAAAACTTAGAATTTACTGAAAAACCCGCATTAGACGAAATGCACAGTGTAATACATTGTATATGAGTGAGTTGCACGGAAAAACTTAGAATTTACTGAAAAACCCGCATTACACGAAACGCACAGTGTAGTACATAGTATATGAGTGAGTTGCACTTTAAAACTTAGAATATAAGAAACAGTGTAGTTCATTGTATATGAGTGAATTGCACTGAAAAACTTAGAATATAAGAAACGCACAGTGTAGTACATAGTATATGAGTGAGTTGCACTTTAAAACTTAGAATATAAGAAACGCACAGTGTAGTATATATTATATGAGTGAGGTGCACTGAAAAACTTACAATATAAGAAACGCACAGTGTAGTACATAGTATATGATTGAGTTGCACTGAAAAACTTAGAAAATAAGAAACGCACAGTGTAGTACATAGTATATGAGTCAGTTTTACTGAAAAACCTGGAGTACACAAAATGCACAGTGTAGTACATAGTATATGAGTTAGTAGCACTGAACAATTTAGAATATAAGAAACGCACATTGTAGTACATAGTATATTAGTGAGTTTTACTGAAAAACCTGGATTACACGAAATGCACACTGTAGTATATAGTATATGAGTGAGTTGCACTGAAAAACTTAGAATTTACTAAAAACCCCCATTACACGAAATGCACAGTGTAGTAATAGTATATGAGTAATTGCACTGAAAAACTTAGAATATAAGAAACGCACAGTGTAGTACATAGTATATGAGTGAGTTTTACTGAAAAACCCGGATTACACGAAATGCACAGTGTAGTACATAGTATATGAGTGAGTTTTACTGAAAAACCCGGATTACAGGAAATGCACAGTGTAGTACATAGTATATGAGTGAGTCGCACTGAGAAACTTAGAACATAAGAAACGCACATTGTAGTACATAGTATATGAGTGAGTTTTACTGAAAAACCCGGATTACACGAAATGCACAGTGTAGTATATAGTATATGAGTGAGTTGCACTGAAAAACTTAGAATTTACTTAAAAACCCGCATTAGACGAAATGCACAGTGTAGTACATAGTATATGAGTGAGTTGCACTGAAAAACTTAGAATTTACTGAAAAACCCGCATTACACGAAATGCACAGTGTAGTACATATTATATGAGTGAGTTGCACTGAAAAACTTAGATTATAAGAAATGCAGAGTGTAGTACATAGTATATAAGTGAATTGCACTGAAAAACTTAGAATTTACTGAAAAAGCCCGGATTACACGAAATGCACAGTGTAGTATATAGTATATGAGTGAGTTGCACTGAAAAACTTAGAATTTACTGAAAAACCCGCATTAGACGAAATGCACAGTGTAATACATTGTATATGAGTGAGTTGCACTGAAAAACTTAGAATTTACTGAAAAACCCGCATTACACGAAATGCACAGTGTAGTACATAGTATAAGAGTGAGTTGCACTGAAAAACTTAGAATATAAGAAACGCACAGTGTAGTACATAGTATATAAGTGAATTGCACTGAAAAACTTAGAATTTACTGAAAAACCCGGATTACACGAAATGCACATGTAGTACATAGTATATGAGTGAGTTGCACTGAAAAACTTAGAATTTACTGAAAAACCCGCATTACACGAAATGCACAGTGTAGTACATAGTATATGAGTGAGTTGCACTGAAAAACTTAGAAAATAAGAAACGCACAGTGTAGTACATAGTATATGAGTGAGTTTTACTGAAAAACCCGGATTACACGAAATGCACAGTGTAGTACATAGTATATGAGTTAGTTGCACTGAAAAACTTAGATTATAAGAAACGCACATCGTAGTACATATTATATGAGTGAGTTTTACTGAAAAACCCGGATTACACGAAATGCACAGTGTAGTATATAGTATATGAGTGAGATGCACTGAAAAACTTAGAATATAAGAAACGCACAGTGTATTACATAGTATATGACTGAGTTGCCTTGAAAAACGTAGAATTTACTGAAAAACCCAGATTACACGAAAAGCACAGTGTAGTACATAGTATATGAGTGAGTTGCACTGAAAAACCCGGATTACACGAAATGCACAGTGTAGTATATAGTATATGAGTGAGTTGCACTGAAAAACTTAGAATATAAGAAAAGCAATTTGTAGTACATAGTATATGAGTGAGTTGCCTTGAAAAACTTAGAATTTACTGAAACCCGGATTACACGAAATGCACAGTTTAGTACATAGTATATGAGCGAGTTGCACTGAAAAACTTAGAATTTAGTGAAAAACCCGCATTAAACGAAATGCACAGTGTAGTACATTGTATATGAGTGAGTTGCACTGAAAAACTTAGAATTTACTGAAAAACCCACATTAGACGAAATGCACAGTGTAGTACATTGTATATGAGTGAGTTGCACTGAAAAACTTAGAATTTACTGAAAAACACGCATTAGACGAAATGCACAGTGTAGTACATAGTATATGAGTGAGTTGCACTGAAAAACTTAGAATTTACTGAAAAACCCGCATTAGACGTAATGCACAGTGTAGTACATAGTATATGAGTGAGTTGCACTGAAAAACTTAGAAAATAAGAAACGCACAGTGTAGTACATAGTATATGAGTGAGTTTTACTGAAAAACCCGGATTACACGAAATGCACAGTGTAGTACATATTATATGAGTTAGTTGCACTGAAAAACTTAGATTATAAGAAACGCACATTGTAGAACATAGTATATGAGTGAGTTTTACTGAAAAACCCGTATTACAAGAAATGCACAGTGTAGTATATAGTATATGAGTGAGTTGCACTGAAAAATTTAGAATATAAGAAACGCACAGTGTATTACATAGTATATGAGTGAGTTGCCTTGAAAAACGTAGAATTTACTGAAAAACCCGGATTACACGAAATGCACAGTGTAGTACATAGTATATGAGTGAGTAGCACTGAAAAACTAGAATATAAGAAAAGCACTTTGTAGTACATAGTATATGAGTGAGTTGCCTTGTAAAACTTAGAATTTACTGAAAAACCCGGATTAAACGAAATGCACAGTTTAGTACATAGTATATGAGTGAGTTGTAGTGAAAAACTTAGAAATTACTGAAAAACCCGCTTTACACGAAATGCACAGTGTAGTACATAGTACATGAGTGAGTTTCACTGAAAAACTTAGAATATAAGAATCGCACAGTGTAGTACATAGTATATGAGTGAGTTTTACTGAAAAACCCGCATTACACGAAATGCACAGTGTAGTACATAGTATATGAGTGAGTTGCACTGAAAAACTTAGAATATAAGACATGTACAGTGTAGTACATAGTATATGAATGAGTTGCACTGAAAAACATAGAATTTACTGAAAAACCCGCATTACACGAAATGCACAGTGTAGTACATAGTATATGAGTGAGTTGCACTGAAAAACTTAGAATATAAGAAACGCACAGTGTAGTACATAGTATATGAGTGAGTTTCACTGAAAAACCCTGATTACATGAAAGGCAAAGTGCGTTTCGTACTCATAGTATATGAGTGACTTGCACTGAAAAACAATGATTACAAGAAACGCACAGTGTAGTACATATTATATGAGTGTGTTGCACTGAAAAACTTAGATTATAAGAAATGCAGAGTGTAGTACATAGTATATAAGTGAATTGCACTGAAAAACTTAGAATTTACTGAAAAAGCCCGGATTACACGAAATGCACAGTGTAGTATATAGTATATGAGTGAGTTGCACTGAAAAACTTAGAATTTACTTAAAAACCCGCATTAGACGAAATGCACAGTATAGTACATAGTATATGAGTGAGTTGCAGTGAAAAACTTAGAATTTACTGAAAAACCCGCATTAGACGAAATGCACAGTGTAATACATTGTATATGAGTGAGTCGCACTGAGAAACTTAGAACATAAGAAACGCACATTGTAGTACATAGTATATGAGTGAGTTTTACTGAAAAACCCGGATTACACGAAATGCACAGTGTAGTATATAGTATATGAGTGAGTTGCACTGAAAAACTTAGAATTTACTTAAAAACCCGCATTAGACGAAATGCACAGTGTAGTACATAGTATATGAGTGAGTTGCACTGAAAAACATAGAATTTACTGAAAAACCCGCATTACACGAAATGCACAGTGTAGTACATATTATATGAGTGAGTTGCACTGAAAAACTTAGATTATAAGAAATGCAGAGTGTAGTACATAGTATATAAGTGAATTGCACTGAAAAACTTAGAATTTACTGAAAAAGCCCGGATTACACGAAATGCACAGTGTAGTATATAGTATATGAGTGAGTTGCACTGAAAAACTTAGAATTTACTGAAAAACCCGCATTAGATGAAATGCACAGTGTAATACATTGTAAATGAGTGAGTTGCACTGAAAAACTTAGAATTTACTGAAAAACCCGCATTACACGAAATGCACAGTGTAGTACATAGTATAAGAGTGAGTTGCACTGAAAAACTTAGAATTTACTGAAAAACCCGGATTACACGAAATGCACATGTAGTACATAGTATATGAGTGAGTTGCACTGAAAAACTTAGAATTTACTGAAAAACCCGCATTACACGAAATGCACAGTGTAGTACATAGTATATGAGTGAGTTGCACTGAAAAACTTAGAAAATAAGAAACGCACAGTGTAGTACATAGTATATGAGTGAGTTTTACTGAAAAACCCGGATTACACGAAATGCACAGTGTAGTACATAGTATATGAGTTAGTTGCACTGAAAAACTTAGATTATAAGAAACGCACATCGTAGTACATATTATATGAGTGAGTTTTACTGAAAAACCCGGATTACACGAAATGCACAGTGTAGTATATAGTATATGAGTGAGATGCACTGAAAAACTTAGAATATAAGAAACGCACAGTGTATTACATAGTATATGACTGAGTTGCCTTGAAAAACGTAGAATTTACTGAAAAACCCGGATTACACGAAAAGCACAGTGTAGTACATAGTATATGAGTGAGTTGCACTGAAAAACCCGGATTACACGAAATGCACAGTGTAGTATATAGTATATGAGTGAGTTGCACTGAAAAACTTAGAATATAAGAAAAGCAATTTGTAGTACATAGTATATGAGTGAGTTGCCTTGAAAAACTTAGAATTTACTGAAACCCGGATTACACGAAATGCACAGTTTAGTACATAGTATATGAGCGAGTTGCACTGAAAAACTTAGAATTTAGTGAAAAACCCGCATTAGACGAAATGCACAGTGTAGTACATTGTATATGAGTGAGTTGCACTGAAAAACTTATAATTTACTGAAAAACCCGCATTAGACGAAATGCACAGAGTAGTACATTGTATATGAGTGAGTTGCACTGAAAAACTTAGAATTTACTGAAAAACCCGCATTAGACGAAATGCACAGTGTAGTACATTGTATATGAGTGAGTTGCACTGAAAAACTTAGAATTTACTGAAAAACACGCATTAGACGAAATGCACAGTGTAGTACATAGTATATGAGTGAGTTGCACTGAAAAACTTAGAATTTACTGAAAAACCCGCATTAGACGTAATGCACAGTGTAGTACATAGTATATGAGTGATTTGCACTGAAAAACTTAGAAAATAAGAAACGCACAGTGTAGTACATAGTATATGAGTGAGTTTTACTGAAAAACCCGGATTACACGAAATGCACAGTGTAGTACATATTATATGAGTTAGTTGCACTGAAAAACTTAGATTATAAGAAACGCACATTGTAGTACATAGTATATGAGTGAGTTTTACTGAAAAACCCGTATTACAAGAAATGCACAGTGTAGTATATAGTATATGAGTGAGTTGCACTGAAAAATTTAGAATATAAGAAACGCACAGTGTATTACATAGTATATGAGTGAGTTGCCTTGAAAAACGTAGAATTTACTGAAAAACCCGGATTACACGAAATGCACAGTGTAGTACATAGTATATGAGTGAGTAGCACTGAAAAACTAGAATATAAGAAAAGCACTTTGTAGTACATAGTATATGAGTGAGTTGCCTTGTAAAACTTAGAATTTACTGAAAAACCCGGATTAAACGAAATGCACAGTTTAGTACATAGTATATGAGTGAGTTGTAGTGAAAAACTTAGAAATTACTGAAAAACCCGCTTTACACGAAATGCACAGTGTAGTACATAGTACATGAGTGAGTTTCACTGAAAAACTTAGAATATAAGAATCGCACAGTGTAGTACATAGTATATGAGTGAGTTTTACTGAAAAACCCGCATTACACGAAATGCACAGTGTAGTACATAGTATATGAGTGAGTTGCACTGAAAAACTTAGAATATAAGACATGTACAGTGTAGTACATAGTATATGAATGAGTTGCACTGAAAAACATAGAATTTACTGAAAAACCCGCATTACACGAAATGCACAGTGTAGTACATAGTATATGAGTGAGTTGCACTGAAAAACTTAGAATATAAGAAACGCACAGTGTAGTACATAGTATATGAGTGAGTTTCACTGAAAAACCCTGATTACATGAAAGGCAAAGTGCGTTTCGTACTCATAGTATATGAGTGACTTGCACTGAAAAACAATGATTACAAGAAACGCACAGTGTAGTACATAGTATATGATTGAGTTGCACTGAAAAACTAAGAATATAAGAAACGCACAGTGTAGTACATAGTATATGAGTGAGTTGCACTTTAAAACTTAGAATATAAGAAACAGTGTAGTTCATTGTATATGAGTGAATTGCACTGAAAAACTTAGAATATAAGAAACGCACAGTGTAGTACATAGTATATGAGTGAGTTGCACTTTAAAACTTAGAATATAAGAAACGCACAGTGTAGTATATATTATATGAGTGAGGTGCACTGAAAAACTTACAATATAAGAAACGCACAGTGTAGTACATAGTATATGATTGAGTTGCACTGAAAAACTTAGAAAATAAGAAACGCACAGTGTAGTACATAGTATATGAGTCAGTTTTACTGAAAAACCTGGAGTACACAAAATGCACAGTGTAGTACATAGTATATGAGTTAGTAGCACTGAACAATTTAGAATATAAGAAACGCACATTGTAGTACATAGTATTCGAGTGAGTTTTACTGAAAAACCTGGATTACACGAAATGCACACTGTAGTATATAGTATATGAGTGAGTTGCACTGAAAAACTTAGAATTTACTTAAAAACCCGCATTACACGAAATGCACAGTGTAGTACATAGTATATGAGTAATTGCACTGAAAAACTTAGAATATAAGAAACGCACAGTGTAGTACATAGTATATGAGTGAGTTTTACTGAAAAACCCGGATTACACGAAATGCACAGTGTAGTACATAGTATATGAGTGAGTTTTACTGAAAAACCCGGATTACAGGAAATGCACAGTGTAGTACATAGTATATGAGTGAGTCGCACTGAGAAACTTAGAACATAAGAAACGCACATTGTAGTACATAGTATATGAGTGAGTTTTACTGAAAAACCCGGATTACACGAAATGCACAGTGTAGTATATAGTATATGAGTGAGTTGCACTGAAAAACTTAGAATTTACTTAAAAACCCGCATTAGACGAAATGCACAGTGTAGTACATAGTATATGAGTGAGTTGCACTGAAAAACTTAGAATTTACTGAAAAACCCGCATTACACGAAATGCACAGTGTAGTACATATTATATGAGTGAGTTGCACTGAAAAACTTAGATTATAAGAAATGCAGAGTGTAGTACATAGTATATAAGTGAATTGCACTGAAAAACTTAGAATTTACTGAAAAAACCCGGATTACACGAAATGCACAGTGTAGTATATAGTATATGAGTGAGTTGCACTGAAAAACTTAGAATTTACTTAAAAACCCACATTACAAGAAATGCACAGTGTAGTACATTGTATATGAGTGAGTTGCACTGAAAAACTTAGAATTTACTGAAAAACCCAAATTACACGAAATGCACAGTGTAGTACATAGTATAAGAGTGAGTTGCACTGAAAAACTTAGAATATAAGAAACCCACAGTGTAGTACATAGTATATAAGTGAATTGCACTGAAAAACTTAGAATTTACTGAAAAACCCGGATTACACGAAATGCACATGTAGTACATAGTATATGAGTGAGTTGCACTGAAAAACTTAGAATTTACTGAAAAACCCGAATTACACGAAATGCACAGTGTAGTACATAGTATATGAGTGAGTTGCACTGAAAAACTTAGAAAATAAGAAACGCACAGTGTAGTACATAGTATATGAGTGAGTTTTACTGAAAAACCCGGATTACACGAAATGCACAGTGTAGTACATAGTATATGAGTGAGTTGCACTGAAAAACTTAGAATTTACTGAAAAACCCGCATTAGACGAAATGCACAGTGTAGTACATAGTATATGAGTGAGTTGCACTGAAAAACTTAGAATTTACTGAAAAACCCGCATTAGACGAAATGCACAGTGTAGTACATTGTATATGAGTGAGTTGCACTGAAAAACTTAGAATTTACTGAAAAACACGCATTAGACGAAATGCACAGTGTCGTACATTGTATATGAGTGAGTTGCACTGAAAAACTCAGAATTTACTGAAAAACCTGCATTAGACGAAATGCACAGTGTAGTACATAGTATATGAGTTAGTTGCACTGAAAAACTTAGATTATAAGAAACGCACATTATAGTACATAGTATATGAGTGAGTTTTACTGAAAAACCCGGATTACACGAAATGCACCGTGTAGTATGTAGTATATGAGTGAGTTGCACTGAAAAACTTAGAATATAAGAAACGCACAGTGTATTACATAGTATATGAGTGAGTTGCCTTGAAAAACGTAGAATTTACTGAAAAACCCGGATTACACGAAACGCACATTGTAGTACATAGTATATGAGTGAGTTGCACTGAAAAACCCGGATTACACGAAATGCACAGTGTAGTATATAGTATATGAGTGAGTTGCACTGAAAAACTTAGAATATAAGAAAAGCAATTTGTAGTACATAGTATATGAGTGAGTTGCCTTGAAAAACTTAGAATTTACTGAAACCCGAATTACACGAAATGCACAGTTTAGTACATAGTATATGAGTGAGTTGCCTTGAAAAACGTAGAATTTACTGAAAAACCCGGATTACACGAAATGCACAGTGTAGTACATAGTACATGAGTGAGTTGCAATGAAAAACTTAGAATTTACTGAAAAACCCGCATTAGCCGAAATGCACAGTGTAGTACATAGTATATGAGTGAGTTGCAATGAAAAACTTAGAATTTACTGAAAAACCCGCATTAGACGAAATGCACAGTGTAGTACATTGTATATGAGTGAGTTGCACAGTGTAGTACATAGTATATGAGTGAGTTGAACTGAAAAACTTAGAATTTACTGAAAAACCAGCATTAGACGAAATGCACAGTGTAGTAAATAGTGTATGAGTGAGTTGCAATGAAAAACTTAGAATTTACTGAAAAACCCGCATTAGACGAAATGCATTGTGTAGTATATTGTATATGAGTGAGTTGCACTGAAAACTTAGAATTTACTGAAAAACCCGCATTAGACGAAATGCACTGTGTAATACATTGTATATGAGTGAGTTGCACTGAAAAACTTAGAATTTACTGAAAAACCCGCATTAGACGAAATGCACAGTGTAGTACATAGTATATGAGTGAGTTGTACTGAAAAACTTAGAAATTACTGAAAAACCCGCATTAGACGAAATGCACAGTGTAGTACATTGTATATGAGTGAGTTGCACTGAAAAACTTAGAATTTACTGAAAAACCCGCATTAAACGAAATGCACAGTGTAGTACATTGTATATGAGTGAGTTGCACTGAAAAACTCAGAATTTACTGAAAAACCCGCATTAGACGAAATGCACAGTGTAGTACATAGTATATGAGTTAGTTGCACTGAAAAACTTAGATTATAAGAAACGCACATTGTAGTACATAGTATATGAGTGAGTTTTACTGAAAATCCCGGATTACACGAAATGCACAGTGTAGTACATAGTATATGAGTGAGTAGCACTGAACAATTTAGAATATAAGAAACGCACATTGTAGTATATAGTATATGAGTGAGTTTTATTGAAAAACCTGGATAACACGAAATGCACAGTGTAGTATATAGTATATGAGTGAGTTGCACTGAAAAACTTAGAATTTACTTAAAAACACGAATTACACGAAATGCACAGTGTAGTACATAGTATATGAGTGAGTTGCACTGAAAAACTTAGAATATAAGAAACGCACAGTGTAGTACATAGTATATGAGTGAGTTGCCTTGAAAAACTTAGAATTTACTGAAAAACAAGGATTACACGAAATGCATAGTGTAGTACATAGTATATGAATGAGTTGCACTGAAAAACGTAGAATATAAGAAAAGCACAGTGTAGTACATAGTATATGAGTGAGTTTTACTGAAAAACCCGGATTACACGAAATGCACAGTGTAGTACATAGTATATGAGTGAGTTGCACTGAAAAACTGAGAATATAAGAATTGCACAGTGTAGTACATAGTATATGAGTGAGATTTACTGAAAAACCCGGATTACAGGAAATTCACAGTGTAGTACATAGTATATGAGTGAGTGAAATTTACTGAAAACCCCGGATTACAGGAAATGCACAGTGTAGTACATAGTGTATGAGTGAGTTGCACTGAAAAACTTAGAATTTTCTGAAAAACCCGGATTACACGAAAAGCACAGTGTAGTACATAGTATATGAGTGAGTTGCCCTGAAAAACATAGAATTTACTGAAAAACCCGCATTACACGAAATGCACAGTGTAGTACATAGTATATGAGTGAGTTGCACTGAAAAACTTAGAATTTACTGAAAAACCCGCTTTACACGAAATGCACAGTGTAGAACATATTATATGAGTGGGTTTTACTGAAAAACTTAGAATATAAGAAACGCACAGTGTAGTACATAGTATATGAGTGAGTTGCCTTGAAAAACTTAGAATTTACTGAAAAACAAGGATTACACGAAATGCACAGTGTAGGACATAGTATATGAATGAGTTGCACTGAAAAACGTAGAATATAAGAAACGCAAAGTGTAGTACATAGTATATTAGTGAGTTGCACTGAAAAACTAAGATTTTACTGAAAAACCCGCATTACACGAAATGCACAGTGTACTATATAGTATATGAGTGAGTTTCACTGAAAAACTTTGAATATAAGAATCGCACAGTGTAGTACAAAGTATATGAGTGAGTTTTACTGAAAAACCCGGATTACACGAAATGCACAGTGTAGTACTTAGCATATGAGTGAGTTGCACTGAAAAAATTAGAATTTACTGAACAACCTGGATTACACGAAAAGCACAGTGTAGTACATAGTATATGAGTGAGTTGCACTGAAAAACTGAGAATATAAGAATCGCACAGTGTAGTACATAGTATATGAGTGAGATTTACTGAAATACCCGGATTACAGGAAATCACAGTGTAGTACATAGCATATGAGTGAGTGAGATTTACTGAAAAACCCGGATTACACGAAATGCACATTGTAGTACATTGTATATGAGTGAGTTGCCCTGAAAAACTTTGGAAATAAGAAACGCACAGTGTAGTACATCGTATATGAGTGAGTTTTACTGAAAAACCCGGATTACACGAAATGCACAGTGTAGTACATAGTATATGAGTGAGTTGCACTGAAAACTTAGAATTTACTTAAAAACCCGCATTACAGGAAATGCACAGTGTAGTACATAGTATATGAGTGAGTTGCACTGAAACACTTAGAAAATAAGAAACGCACAGTGTAGTACATAGTATATGAGTGAGTTGCCTTGAACAATTTAGAATATAAGAAACGCCCATTGTAGTACATAGTATATGAGTGAGTTTTACAGAAAAACCTGGATTACACGAAATGCACACTGTAGTATATAGTATATGAGTGAGTTGCACTGAAAAACTTAGAATTTACTTAAAAACCCGCATTACACGAAATGCACAGTGTAGTACATAGTATATGAGTAAGTTGCACTGAAAAACTTAGAATATAAGAAACGCACAGTGTAGTACATAGTATATGAGTGAGTTTTACTGAAAAACCCGGAGTACACGAAATGCACAGTGTAGTACACAGTATATGATTGAGTAGCACTGAACAATTTAGAATATAAGAAACGCACATTGTAGGACATAGTATATGATTGAGTTTACTGAAAAACCTGGATTACAAGAAATGCACACTGTAGTATATAGTATATGAGTGAGTTGCACTGAAAAACTTAGAATTTACTGAAAAACCCGCATTACACGAAATGCACAGTGTAGTACATAGTATATGAGTGAGTTGCACTGAAAAACTTAGAATATAAGAAACGCACAGTGTAGTACATAGTATATGAGTGAGTTTCACTGAAAAACCCTGATTACATGAAAGGCAAAGTGCGTTTCGTACTCATAGTATATGAGTGACTTGCACTGAAAAACAATGATTACAAGAAACGCACAGTGTAGTACATAGTATATGATTGAGTTGCACTGAAAAACTAAGAATATAAGAAACGCACAGTGTAGTACATAGTATATGAGTGAGTTGCACTTTAAAACTTAGAATATAAGAAACAGTGTAGTTCATTGTATATGAGTGAATTGCACTGAAAAACTTAGAATATAAGAAACGCACAGTGTAGTACATAGTATATGAGTGAGTTGCACTTTAAAACTTAGAATATAAGAAACGCACAGTGTAGTATATATTATATGAGTGAGGTGCACTGAAAAACTTACAATATAAGAAACGCACAGTGTAGTACATAGTATATGATTGAGTTGCACTGAAAAACTTAGAAAATAAGAAACGCACAGTGTAGTACATAGTATATGAGTCAGTTTTACTGAAAAACCTGGAGTACACAAAATGCACAGTGTAGTACATAGTATATGAGTTAGTAGCACTGAACAATTTAGAATATAAGAAACGCACATTGTAGTACATAGTATATGAGTGAGTTTTACTGAAAAACCTGGATTACACGAAATGCACACTGTAGTATATAGTATATGAGTGAGTTGCACTGAAAAACTTAGAATTTACTTAAAAACCCGCATTACACGAAATGCACAGTGTAGTACATAGTATATGAGTAATTGCACTGAAAAACTTAGAATATAAGAAACGCACAGTGTAGTACATAGTATATGAGTGAGTTTTACTGAAAAACCCGGATTACACGAAATGCACAGTGTAGTACATAGTATATGAGTGAGTTTTACTGAAAAACCCGGATTACAGGAAATGCACAGTGTAGTACATAGTATATGAGTGAGTCGCACTGAGAAACTTAGAACATAAGAAACGCACATTGTAGTACATAGTATATGAGTGAGTTTTACTGAAAAACCCGGATTACACGAAATGCACAGTGTAGTATATAGTATATGAGTGAGTTGCACTGAAAAACTTAGAATTTACTTAAAAACCCGCATTAGACGAAATGCACAGTGTAGTACATAGTATATGAGTGAGTTGCACTGAAAAACTTAGAATTTACTGAAAAACCCGCATTAGACGTAATGCACAGTGTAGTACATAGTATATGAGTGATTTGCACTGAAAAACTTAGAAAATAAGAAACGCACAGTGTAGTACATAGTATATGAGTGAGTTTTACTGAAAAACCCGGATTACACGAAATGCACAGTGTAGTACATATTATATGAGTTAGTTGCACTGAAAAACTTAGATTATAAGAAACGCACATTGTAGTACATAGTATATGAGTGAGTTTTACTGAAAAACCCGTATTACAAGAAATGCACAGTGTAGTATATAGTATATGAGTGAGTTGCACTGAAAAATTTAGAATATAAGAAACGCACAGTGTATTACATAGTATATGAGTGAGTTGCCTTGAAAAACGTAGAATTTACTGAAAAACCCGGATTACACGAAATGCACAGTGTAGTACATAGTATATGAGTGAGTAGCACTGAAAAACTAGAATATAAGAAAAGCACTTTGTAGTACATAGTATATGAGTGAGTTGCCTTGTAAAACTTAGAATTTACTGAAAAACCCGGATTAAACGAAATGCACAGTTTAGTACATAGTATATGAGTGAGTTGTAGTGAAAAACTTAGAAATTACTGAAAAACCCGCTTTACACGAAATGCACAGTGTAGTACATAGTACATGAGTGAGTTTCACTGAAAAACTTAGAATATAAGAATCGCACAGTGTAGTACATAGTATATGAGTGAGTTTTACTGAAAAACCCGCATTACACGAAATGCACAGTGTAGTACATAGTATATGAGTGAGTTGCACTGAAAAACTTAGAATATAAGACATGTACAGTGTAGTACATAGTATATGAATGAGTTGCACTGAAAAACATAGAATTTACTGAAAAACCCGCATTACACGAAATGCACAGTGTAGTACATAGTATATGAGTGAGTTGCACTGAAAAACTTAGAATATAAGAAACGCACAGTGTAGTACATAGTATATGAGTGAGTTTCACTGAAAAACCCTGATTACATGAAAGGCAAAGTGCGTTTCGTACTCATAGTATATGAGTGACTTGCACTGAAAAACAATGATTACAAGAAACGCACAGTGTAGTACATAGTATATGATTGAGTTGCACTGAAAAACTAAGAATATAAGAAACGCACAGTGTAGTACATAGTATATGAGTGAGTTGCACTTTAAAACTTAGAATATAAGAAACAGTGTAGTTCATTGTATATGAGTGAATTGCACTGAAAAACTTAGAATATAAGAAACGCACAGTGTAGTACATAGTATATGAGTGAGTTGCACTTTAAAACTTAGAATATAAGAAACGCACAGTGTAGTATATATTATATGAGTGAGGTGCACTGAAAAACTTACAATATAAGAAACGCACAGTGTAGTACATAGTATATGATTGAGTTGCACTGAAAAACTTAGAAAATAAGAAACGCACAGTGTAGTACATAGTATATGAGTCAGTTTTACTGAAAAACCTGGAGTACACAAAATGCACAGTGTAGTACATAGTATATGAGTTAGTAGCACTGAACAATTTAGAATATAAGAAACGCACATTGTAGTACATAGTATATGAGTGAGTTTTACTGAAAAACCTGGATTACACGAAATGCACACTGTAGTATATAGTATATGAGTGAGTTGCACTGAAAAACTTAGAATTTACTTAAAAACCCGCATTACACGAAATGCACAGTGTAGTACATAGTATATGAGTAATTGCACTGAAAAACTTAGAATATAAGAAACGCACAGTGTAGTACATAGTATATGAGTGAGTTTTACTGAAAAACCCGGATTACACGAAATGCACAGTGTAGTACATAGTATATGAGTGAGTTTTACTGAAAAACCCGGATTACAGGAAATGCACAGTGTAGTACATAGTATATGAGTGAGTCGCACTGAGAAACTTAGAACATAAGAAACGCACATTGTAGTACATAGTATATGAGTGAGTTTTACTGAAAAACCCGGATTACACGAAATGCACAGTGTAGTATATAGTATATGAGTGAGTTGCACTGAAAAACTTAGAATTTACTTAAAAACCCGCATTAGACGAAATGCACAGTGTAGTACATAGTATATGAGTGAGTTGCACTGAAAAACTTAGAATTTACTGAAAAACCCGCATTACACGAAATGCACAGTGTAGTACATATTATATGAGTGAGTTGCACTGAAAAACTTAGATTATAAGAAATGCAGAGTGTAGTACATAGTATATAAGTGAATTGCACTGAAAAACTTAGAATTTACTGAAAAAACCCGGATTACACGAAATGCACAGTGTAGTATATAGTATATGAGTGAGTTGCACTGAAAAACTTAGAATTTACTTAAAAACCCACATTACAAGAAATGCACAGTGTAGTACATTGTATATGAGTGAGTTGCACTGAAAAACTTAGAATTTACTGAAAAACCCAAATTACACGAAATGCACAGTGTAGTACATAGTATAAGAGTGAGTTGCACTGAAAAACTTAGAATATAAGAAACGCACAGTGTAGTACATAGTATATAAGTGAATTGCACTGAAAAACTTAGAATTTACTGAAAAACCCGGATTACACGAAATGCACATGTAGTACATAGTATATGAGTGAGTTGCACTGAAAAACTTAGAATTTACTGAAAAACCCGAATTACACGAAATGCACAGTGTAGTACATAGTATATGAGTGAGTTGCACTGAAAAACTTAGAAAATAAGAAACGCACAGTGTAGTACATAGTATATGAGTGAGTTTTACTGAAAAACCCGGATTACACGAAATGCACAGTGTAGTACATAGTATATGAGTGAGTTGCACTGAAAAACTTAGAATTTACTGAAAAACCCGCATTAGACGAAATGCACAGTGTAGTACATAGTATATGAGTGAGTTGCACTGAAAAACTTAGAATTTACTGAAAAACCCGCATTAGACGAAATGCACAGTGTAGTACATTGTATATGAGTGAGTTGCACTGAAAAACTTAGAATTTACTGAAAAACACGCATTAGACGAAATGCACAGTGTCGTACATTGTATATGAGTGAGTTGCACTGAAAAACTCAGAATTTACTGAAAAACCTGCATTAGACGAAATGCACAGTGTAGTACATAGTATATGAGTTAGTTGCACTGAAAAACTTAGATTATAAGAAACGCACATTATAGTACATAGTATATGAGTGAGTTTTACTGAAAAACCCGGATTACACGAAATGCACCGTGTAGTATGTAGTATATGAGTGAGTTGCACTGAAAAACTTAGAATATAAGAAACGCACAGTGTATTACATAGTATATGAGTGAGTTGCCTTGAAAAACGTAGAATTTACTGAAAAACCCGGATTACACGAAACGCACATTGTAGTACATAGTATATGAGTGAGTTGCACTGAAAAACCCGGATTACACGAAATGCACAGTGTAGTATATAGTATATGAGTGAGTTGCACTGAAAAACTTAGAATATAAGAAAAGCAATTTGTAGTACATAGTATATGAGTGAGTTGCCTTGAAAAACTTAGAATTTACTGAAACCCGAATTACACGAAATGCACAGTTTAGTACATAGTATATGAGTGAGTTGCCTTGAAAAACGTAGAATTTACTGAAAAACCCGGATTACACGAAATGCACAGTGTAGTACATAGTACATGAGTGAGTTGCAATGAAAAACTTAGAATTTACTGAAAAACCCGCATTAGCCGAAATGCACAGTGTAGTACATAGTATATGAGTGAGTTGCAATGAAAAACTTAGAATTTACTGAAAAACCCGCATTAGACGAAATGCACAGTGTAGTACATTGTATATGAGTGAGTTGCACAGTGTAGTACATAGTATATGAGTGAGTTGAACAGAAAAACTTAGAATTTACTGAAAAACCAGCATTAGACGAAATGCACAGTGTAGTAAATAGTATATGAGTGAGTTGCAATGAAAAACTTAGAATTTACTGAAAAACCCGCATTAGACGAAATGCATTGTGTAGTATATTGTATATGAGTGAGTTGCACTGAAAACTTAGAATTTACTGAAAAACCCGCATTAGACGAAATGCACTGTGTAATACATTGTATATGAGTGAGTTGCACTGAAAAACTTAGAATTTACTGAAAAACCCGCATTAGACGAAATGCACAGTGTAGTACATAGTATATGAGTGAGTTGTACTGAAAAACTTAGAAATTACTGAAAAACCCGCATTAGACGAAATGCACAGTGTAGTACATTGTATATGAGTGAGTTGCACTGAAAAACTTAGAATTTACTGAAAAACCCGCATTAAACGAAATGCACAGTGTAGTACATTGTATATGAGTGAGTTGCACTGAAAAACTCAGAATTTACTGAAAAACCCGCATTAGACGAAATGCACAGTGTAGTACATAGTATATGAGTTAGTTGCACTGAAAAACTTAGATTATAAGAAACGCACATTGTAGTACATAGTATATGAGTGAGTTTTACTGAAAATCCCGGATTACACGAAATGCACAGTGTAGTACATAGTATATGAGTGAGTAGCACTGAACAATTTAGAATATAAGAAACGCACATTGTAGTATATAGTATATGAGTGAGTTTTATTGAAAAACCTGGATAACACGAAATGCACAGTGTAGTATATAGTATATGAGTGAGTTGCACTGAAAAACTTAGAATTTACTTAAAAACACGAATTACACGAAATGCACAGTGTAGTACATAGTATATGAGTGAGTTGCACTGAAAAACTTAGAATATAAGAAACGCACAGTGTAGTACATAGTATATGAGTGAGTTGCCTTGAAAAACTTAGAATTTACTGAAAAACAAGGATTACACGAAATGCATAGTGTAGTACATAGTATATGAATGAGTTGCACTGAAAAACGTAGAATATAAGAAAAGCACAGTGTAGTACATAGTATATGAGTGAGTTTTACTGAAAAACCCGGATTACACGAAATGCACAGTGTAGTACATAGTATATGAGTGAGTTGCACTGAAAAACTGAGAATATAAGAATTGCACAGTGTAGTACATAGTATATGAGTGAGATTTACTGAAAAACCCGGATTACAGGAAATTCACAGTGTAGTACATAGTATATGAGTGAGTGAAATTTACTGAAAACCCCGGATTACAGGAAATGCACAGTGTAGTACATAGTGTATGAGTGAGTTGCACTGAAAAACTTAGAATTTTCTGAAAAACCCGGATTACACGAAAAGCACAGTGTAGTACATAGTATATGAGTGAGTTGCCCTGAAAAACATAGAATTTACTGAAAAACCCGCATTACACGAAATGCACAGTGTAGTACATAGTATATGAGTGAGTTGCACTGAAAAACTTAGAATTTACTGAAAAACCCGCTTTACACGAAATGCACAGTGTAGAACATATTATATGAGTGGGTTTTACTGAAAAACTTAGAATATAAGAAACGCACAGTGTAGTACATAGTATATGAGTGAGTTGCCTTGAAAAACTTAGAATTTACTGAAAAACAAGGATTACACGAAATGCACAGTGTAGGACATAGTATATGAATGAGTTGCACTGAAAAACGTAGAATATAAGAAACGCAAAGTGTAGTACATAGTATATTAGTGAGTTGCACTGAAAAACTAAGATTTTACTGAAAAACCCGCATTACACGAAATGCACAGTGTACTATATAGTATATGAGTGAGTTTCACTGAAAAACTTTGAATATAAGAATCGCACAGTGTAGTACAAAGTATATGAGTGAGTTTTACTGAAAAACCCGGATTACACGAAATGCACAGTGTAGTACTTAGCATATGAGTGAGTTGCACTGAAAAAATTAGAATTTACTGAACAACCTGGATTACACGAAAAGCACAGTGTAGTACATAGTATATGAGTGAGTTGCACTGAAAAACTGAGAATATAAGAATCGCACAGTGTAGTACATAGTATATGAGTGAGATTTACTGAAATACCCGGATTACAGGAAATCACAGTGTAGTACATAGCATATGAGTGAGTGAGATTTACTGAAAAACCCGGATTACACGAAATGCACATTGTAGTACATTGTATATGAGTGAGTTGCCCTGAAAAACTTTGGAAATAAGAAACGCACAGTGTAGTACATCGTATATGAGTGAGTTTTACTGAAAAACCCGGATTACACGAAATGCACAGTGTAGTACATAGTATATGAGTGAGTTGCACTGAAAACTTAGAATTTACTTAAAAACCCGCATTACAGGAAATGCACAGTGTAGTACATAGTATATGAGTGAGTTGCACTGAAACACTTAGAAAATAAGAAACGCACAGTGTAGTACATAGTATATGAGTGAGTTGCCTTGAACAATTTAGAATATAAGAAACGCCCATTGTAGTACATAGTATATGAGTGAGTTTTACAGAAAAACCTGGATTACACGAAATGCACACTGTAGTATATAGTATATGAGTGAGTTGCACTGAAAAACTTAGAATTTACTTAAAAACCCGCATTACACGAAATGCACAGTGTAGTACATAGTATATGAGTAAGTTGCACTGAAAAACTTAGAATATAAGAAACGCACAGTGTAGTACATAGTATATGAGTGAGTTTTACTGAAAAACCCGGAGTACACGAAATGCACAGTGTAGTACACAGTATATGATTGAGTAGCACTGAACAATTTAGAATATAAGAAACGCACATTGTAGGACATAGTATATGATTGAGTTTACTGAAAAACCTGGATTACAAGAAATGCACACTGTAGTATATAGTATATGAGTGAGTTGCACTGAAAAACTTAGAATTTACTGAAAAACCCGCATTACACGAAATGCACAGTGTAGTACATAGTATATGAGTGAGTTGCACTGAAAAACTTAGAATATAAGAAACGCACAGTGTAGTACATAGTATATGAGTGAGTTTCACTGAAAAACCCTGATTACATGAAAGGCAAAGTGCGTTTCGTACTCATAGTATATGAGTGACTTGCACTGAAAAACAATGATTACAAGAAACGCACAGTGTAGTACATAGTATATGATTGAGTTGCACTGAAAAACTAAGAATATAAGAAACGCACAGTGTAGTACATAGTATATGAGTGAGTTGCACTTTAAAACTTAGAATATAAGAAACAGTGTAGTTCATTGTATATGAGTGAATTGCACTGAAAAACTTAGAATATAAGAAACGCACAGTGTAGTACATAGTATATGAGTGAGTTGCACTTTAAAACTTAGAATATAAGAAACGCACAGTGTAGTATATATTATATGAGTGAGGTGCACTGAAAAACTTACAATATAAGAAACGCACAGTGTAGTACATAGTATATGATTGAGTTGCACTGAAAAACTTAGAAAATAAGAAACGCACAGTGTAGTACATAGTATATGAGTCAGTTTTACTGAAAAACCTGGAGTACACAAAATGCACAGTGTAGTACATAGTATATGAGTTAGTAGCACTGAACAATTTAGAATATAAGAAACGCACATTGTAGTACATAGTATATGAGTGAGTTTTACTGAAAAACCTGGATTACACGAAATGCACACTGTAGTATATAGTATATGAGTGAGTTGCACTGAAAAACTTAGAATTTACTTAAAAACCCGCATTACACGAAATGCACAGTGTAGTACATAGTATATGAGTAATTGCACTGAAAAACTTAGAATATAAGAAACGCACAGTGTAGTACATAGTATATGAGTGAGTTTTACTGAAAAACCCGGATTACACGAAATGCACAGTGTAGTACATAGTATATGAGTGAGTTTTACTGAAAAACCCGGATTACAGGAAATGCACAGTGTAGTACATAGTATATGAGTGAGTCGCACTGAGAAACTTAGAACATAAGAAACGCACATTGTAGTACATAGTATATGAGTGAGTTTTACTGAAAAACCCGGATTACACGAAATGCACAGTGTAGTATATAGTATATGAGTGAGTTGCACTGAAAAACTTAGAATTTACTTAAAAACCCGCATTAGACGAAATGCACAGTGTAGTACATAGTATATGAGTGAGTTGCACTGAAAAACTTAGAATTTACTGAAAAACCCGCATTAGACGTAATGCACAGTGTAGTACATAGTATATGAGTGATTTGCACTGAAAAACTTAGAAAATAAGAAACGCACAGTGTAGTACATAGTATATGAGTGAGTTTTACTGAAAAACCCGGATTACACGAAATGCACAGTGTAGTACATATTATATGAGTTAGTTGCACTGAAAAACTTAGATTATAAGAAACGCACATTGTAGTACATAGTATATGAGTGAGTTTTACTGAAAAACCCGTATTACAAGAAATGCACAGTGTAGTATATAGTATATGAGTGAGTTGCACTGAAAAATTTAGAATATAAGAAACGCACAGTGTATTACATAGTATATGAGTGAGTTGCCTTGAAAAACGTAGAATTTACTGAAAAACCCGGATTACACGAAATGCACAGTGTAGTACATAGTATATGAGTGAGTAGCACTGAAAAACTAGAATATAAGAAAAGCACTTTGTAGTACATAGTATATGAGTGAGTTGCCTTGTAAAACTTAGAATTTACTGAAAAACCCGGATTAAACGAAATGCACAGTTTAGTACATAGTATATGAGTGAGTTGTAGTGAAAAACTTAGAAATTACTGAAAAACCCGCTTTACACGAAATGCACAGTGTAGTACATAGTACATGAGTGAGTTTCACTGAAAAACTTAGAATATAAGAATCGCACAGTGTAGTACATAGTATATGAGTGAGTTTTACTGAAAAACCCGCATTACACGAAATGCACAGTGTAGTACATAGTATATGAGTGAGTTGCACTGAAAAACTTAGAATATAAGACATGTACAGTGTAGTACATAGTATATGAATGAGTTGCACTGAAAAACATAGAATTTACTGAAAAACCCGCATTACACGAAATGCACAGTGTAGTACATAGTATATGAGTGAGTTGCACTGAAAAACTTAGAATATAAGAAACGCACAGTGTAGTACATAGTATATGAGTGAGTTTCACTGAAAAACCCTGATTACATGAAAGGCAAAGTGCGTTTCGTACTCATAGTATATGAGTGACTTGCACTGAAAAACAATGATTACAAGAAACGCACAGTGTAGTACATAGTATATGATTGAGTTGCACTGAAAAACTAAGAATATAAGAAACGCACAGTGTAGTACATAGTATATGAGTGAGTTGCACTTTAAAACTTAGAATATAAGAAACAGTGTAGTTCATTGTATATGAGTGAATTGCACTGAAAAACTTAGAATATAAGAAACGCACAGTGTAGTACATAGTATATGAGTGAGTTGCACTTTAAAACTTAGAATATAAGAAACGCACAGTGTAGTATATATTATATGAGTGAGGTGCACTGAAAAACTTACAATATAAGAAATGCACAGTGTAGTACATAGTATATGATTGAGTTGCACTGAAAAACTTAGAAAATAAGAAACGCACAGTGTAGTACATAGTATATGAGTCAGTTTTACTGAAAAACCTGGAGTACACAAAATGCACAGTGTAGTACATAGTATATGAGTTAGTAGCACTGAACAATTTAGAATATAAGAAACGCACATTGTAGTACATAGTATATGAGTGAGTTTTACTGAAAAACCTGGATTACACGAAATGCACACTGTAGTATATAGTATATGAGTGAGTTGCACTGAAAAACTTAGAATTTACTTAAAAACCCGCATTACACGAAATGCACAGTGTAGTACATAGTATATGAGTAATTGCACTGAAAAACTTAGAATATAAGAAACGCACAGTGTAGTACATAGTATATGAGTGAGTTTTACTGAAAAACCCGGATTACACGAAATGCACAGTGTAGTACATAGTATATGAGTGAGTTTTACTGAAAAACCCGGATTACAGGAAATGCACAGTGTAGTACATAGTATATGAGTGAGTCGCACTGAGAAACTTAGAACATAAGAAACGCACATTGTAGTACATAGTATATGAGTGAGTTTTACTGAAAAACCCGGATTACACGAAATGCACAGTGTAGTATATAGTATATGAGTGAGTTGCACTGAAAAACTTAGAATTTACTTAAAAACCCGCATTAGACGAAATGCACAGTGTAGTACATAGTATATGAGTGAGTTGCACTGAAAAACTTAGAATTTACTGAAAAACCCGGATTACACGAAATGCACAGTGTAGTACATATTATATGAGTGAGTTGCACTGAAAAACTTAGATTATAAGAAATGCAGAGTGTAGTACATAGTATATAAGTGAATTGCACTGAAAAACTTAGAATTTACTGAAAAAACCCGGATTACACGAAATGCACAGTGTAGTATATAGTATATGAGTGAGTTGCACTGAAAAACTTAGAATTTACTTAAAAACCCACATTACAAGAAATGCACAGTGTAGTACATTGTATATGAGTGAGTTGCACTGAAAAACTTAGAATTTACTGAAAAACCCAAATTACACGAAATGCACAGTGTAGTACATAGTATAAGAGTGAGTTGCACTGAAAAACTTAGAATATAAGAAACGCACAGTGTAGTACATAGTATATAAGTGAATTGCACTGAAAAACTTAGAATTTACTGAAAAACCCGGATTACACGAAATGCACATGTAGTACATAGTATATGAGTGAGTTGCACTGAAAAACTTAGAATTTACTGAAAAACCCGAATTACACGAAATGCACAGTGTAGTACATAGTATATGAGTGAGTTGCACTGAAAAACTTAGAAAATAAGAAACGCACAGTGTAGTACATAGTATATGAGTGAGTTTTACTGAAAAACCCGGATTACACGAAATGCACAGTGTAGTACATAGTATATGAGTGAGTTGCACTGAAAAACTTAGAATTTACTGAAAAACCCGCATTAGACGAAATGCACAGTGTAGTACATAGTATATGAGTGAGTTGCACTGAAAAACTTAGAATTTACTGAAAAACCCGCATTAGACGAAATGCACAGTGTAGTACATTGTATATGAGTGAGTTGCACTGAAAAACTTAGAATTTACTGAAAAACACGCATTAGACGAAATGCACAGTGTCGTACATTGTATATGAGTGAGTTGCACTGAAAAACTCAGAATTTACTGAAAAACCTGCATTAGACGAAATGCACAGTGTAGTACATAGTATATGAGTTAGTTGCACTGAAAAACTTAGATTATAAGAAACGCACATTATAGTACATAGTATATGAGTGAGTTTTACTGAAAAACCCGGATTACACGAAATGCACCGTGTAGTATGTAGTATATGAGTGAGTTGCACTGAAAAACTTAGAATATAAGAAACGCACAGTGTATTACATAGTATATGAGTGAGTTGCCTTGAAAAACGTAGAATTTACTGAAAAACCCGGATTACACGAAACGCACATTGTAGTACATAGTATATGAGTGAGTTGCACTGAAAAACCCGGATTACACGAAATGCACAGTGTAGTATATAGTATATGAGTGAGTTGCACTGAAAAACTTAGAATATAAGAAAAGCAATTTGTAGTACATAGTATATGAGTGAGTTGCCTTGAAAAACTTAGAATTTACTGAAACCCGAATTACACGAAATGCACAGTTTAGTACATAGTATATGAGTGAGTTGCCTTGAAAAACGTAGAATTTACTGAAAAACCCGGATTACACGAAATGCACAGTGTAGTACATAGTACATGAGTGAGTTGCAATGAAAAACTTAGAATTTACTGAAAAACCCGCATTAGCCGAAATGCACAGTGTAGTACATAGTATATGAGTGAGTTGCAATGAAAAACTTAGAATTTACTGAAAAACCCGCATTAGACGAAATGCACAGTGTAGTACATTGTATATGAGTGAGTTGCACAGTGTAGTACATAGTATATGAGTGAGTTGAACAGAAAAACTTAGAATTTACTGAAAAACCAGCATTAGACGAAATGCACAGTGTAGTAAATAGTATATGAGTGAGTTGCAATGAAAAACTTAGAATTTACTGAAAAACCCGCATTAGACGAAATGCATTGTGTAGTATATTGTATATGAGTGAGTTGCACTGAAAACTTAGAATTTACTGAAAAACCCGCATTAGACGAAATGCACTGTGTAATACATTGTATATGAGTGAGTTGCACTGAAAAACTTAGAATTTACTGAAAAACCCGCATTAGACGAAATGCACAGTGTAGTACATAGTATATGAGTGAGTTGTACTGAAAAACTTAGAAATTACTGAAAAACCCGCATTAGACGAAATGCACAGTGTAGTACATTGTATATGAGTGAGTTGCACTGAAAAACTTAGAATTTACTGAAAAACCCGCATTAAACGAAATGCACAGTGTAGTACATTGTATATGAGTGAGTTGCACTGAAAAACTCAGAATTTACTGAAAAACCCGCATTAGACGAAATGCACAGTGTAGTACATAGTATATGAGTTAGTTGCACTGAAAAACTTAGATTATAAGAAACGCACATTGTAGTACATAGTATATGAGTGAGTTTTACTGAAAATCCCGGATTACACGAAATGCACAGTGTAGTACATAGTATATGAGTGAGTAGCACTGAACAATTTAGAATATAAGAAACGCACATTGTAGTATATAGTATATGAGTGAGTTTTATTGAAAAACCTGGATAACACGAAATGCACAGTGTAGTATATAGTATATGAGTGAGTTGCACTGAAAAACTTAGAATTTACTTAAAAACACGAATTACACGAAATGCACAGTGTAGTACATAGTATATGAGTGAGTTGCACTGAAAAACTTAGAATATAAGAAACGCACAGTGTAGTACATAGTATATGAGTGAGTTGCCTTGAAAAACTTAGAATTTACTGAAAAACAAGGATTACACGAAATGCATAGTGTAGTACATAGTATATGAATGAGTTGCACTGAAAAACGTAGAATATAAGAAAAGCACAGTGTAGTACATAGTATATGAGTGAGTTTTACTGAAAAACCCGGATTACACGAAATGCACAGTGTAGTACATAGTATATGAGTGAGTTGCACTGAAAAACTGAGAATATAAGAATTGCACAGTGTAGTACATAGTATATGAGTGAGATTTACTGAAAAACCCGGATTACAGGAAATTCACAGTGTAGTACATAGTATATGAGTGAGTGAAATTTACTGAAAACCCCGGATTACAGGAAATGCACAGTGTAGTACATAGTGTATGAGTGAGTTGCACTGAAAAACTTAGAATTTTCTGAAAAACCCGGATTACACGAAAAGCACAGTGTAGTACATAGTATATGAGTGAGTTGCCCTGAAAAACATAGAATTTACTGAAAAACCCGCATTACACGAAATGCACAGTGTAGTACATAGTATATGAGTGAGTTGCACTGAAAAACTTAGAATTTACTGAAAAACCCGCTTTACACGAAATGCACAGTGTAGAACATATTATATGAGTGGGTTTTACTGAAAAACTTAGAATATAAGAAACGCACAGTGTAGTACATAGTATATGAGTGAGTTGCCTTGAAAAACTTAGAATTTACTGAAAAACAAGGATTACACGAAATGCACAGTGTAGGACATAGTATATGAATGAGTTGCACTGAAAAACGTAGAATATAAGAAACGCAAAGTGTAGTACATAGTATATTAGTGAGTTGCACTGAAAAACTAAGATTTTACTGAAAAACCCGCATTACACGAAATGCACAGTGTACTATATAGTATATGAGTGAGTTTCACTGAAAAACTTTGAATATAAGAATCGCACAGTGTAGTACAAAGTATATGAGTGAGTTTTACTGAAAAACCCGGATTACACGAAATGCACAGTGTAGTACTTAGCATATGAGTGAGTTGCACTGAAAAAATTAGAATTTACTGAACAACCTGGATTACACGAAAAGCACAGTGTAGTACATAGTATATGAGTGAGTTGCACTGAAAAACTGAGAATATAAGAATCGCACAGTGTAGTACATAGTATATGAGTGAGATTTACTGAAATACCCGGATTACAGGAAATCACAGTGTAGTACATAGCATATGAGTGAGTGAGATTTACTGAAAAACCCGGATTACACGAAATGCACATTGTAGTACATTGTATATGAGTGAGTTGCCCTGAAAAACTTTGGAAATAAGAAACGCACAGTGTAGTACATCGTATATGAGTGAGTTTTACTGAAAAACCCGGATTACACGAAATGCACAGTGTAGTACATAGTATATGAGTGAGTTGCACTGAAAACTTAGAATTTACTTAAAAACCCGCATTACAGGAAATGCACAGTGTAGTACATAGTATATGAGTGAGTTGCACTGAAACACTTAGAAAATAAGAAACGCACAGTGTAGTACATAGTATATGAGTGAGTTGCCTTGAACAATTTAGAATATAAGAAACGCCCATTGTAGTACATAGTATATGAGTGAGTTTTACAGAAAAACCTGGATTACACGAAATGCACACTGTAGTATATAGTATATGAGTGAGTTGCACTGAAAAACTTAGAATTTACTTAAAAACCCGCATTACACGAAATGCACAGTGTAGTACATAGTATATGAGTAAGTTGCACTGAAAAACTTAGAATATAAGAAACGCACAGTGTAGTACATAGTATATGAGTGAGTTTTACTGAAAAACCCGGAGTACACGAAATGCACAGTGTAGTACACAGTATATGATTGAGTAGCACTGAACAATTTAGAATATAAGAAACGCACATTGTAGGACATAGTATATGATTGAGTTTACTGAAAAACCTGGATTACAAGAAATGCACACTGTAGTATATAGTATATGAGTGAGTTGCACTGAAAAACTTAGAATTTACTGAAAAACCCGCATTACACGAAATGCACAGTGTAGTACATAGTATATGAGTGAGTTGCACTGAAAAACTTAGAATATAAGAAACGCACAGTGTAGTACATAGTATATGAGTGAGTTTCACTGAAAAACCCTGATTACATGAAAGGCAAAGTGCGTTTCGTACTCATAGTATATGAGTGACTTGCACTGAAAAACAATGATTACAAGAAACGCACAGTGTAGTACATAGTATATGATTGAGTTGCACTGAAAAACTAAGAATATAAGAAACGCACAGTGTAGTACATAGTATATGAGTGAGTTGCACTTTAAAACTTAGAATATAAGAAACAGTGTAGTTCATTGTATATGAGTGAATTGCACTGAAAAACTTAGAATATAAGAAACGCACAGTGTAGTACATAGTATATGAGTGAGTTGCACTTTAAAACTTAGAATATAAGAAACGCACAGTGTAGTATATATTATATGAGTGAGGTGCACTGAAAAACTTACAATATAAGAAACGCACAGTGTAGTACATAGTATATGATTGAGTTGCACTGAAAAACTTAGAAAATAAGAAACGCACAGTGTAGTACATAGTATATGAGTCAGTTTTACTGAAAAACCTGGAGTACACAAAATGCACAGTGTAGTACATAGTATATGAGTTAGTAGCACTGAACAATTTAGAATATAAGAAACGCACATTGTAGTACATAGTATATGAGTGAGTTTTACTGAAAAACCTGGATTACACGAAATGCACACTGTAGTATATAGTATATGAGTGAGTTGCACTGAAAAACTTAGAATTTACTTAAAAACCCGCATTACACGAAATGCACAGTGTAGTACATAGTATATGAGTAATTGCACTGAAAAACTTAGAATATAAGAAACGCACAGTGTAGTACATAGTATATGAGTGAGTTTTACTGAAAAACCCGGATTACACGAAATGCACAGTGTAGTACATAGTATATGAGTGAGTTTTACTGAAAAACCCGGATTACAGGAAATGCACAGTGTAGTACATAGTATATGAGTGAGTCGCACTGAGAAACTTAGAACATAAGAAACGCACATTGTAGTACATAGTATATGAGTGAGTTTTACTGAAAAACCCGGATTACACGAAATGCACAGTGTAGTATATAGTATATGAGTGAGTTGCACTGAAAAACTTAGAATTTACTTAAAAACCCGCATTAGACGAAATGCACAGTGTAGTACATAGTATATGAGTGAGTTGCACTGAAAAACTTAGAATTTACTGAAAAACCCGCATTACACGAAATGCACAGTGTAGTACATATTATATGAGTGAGTTGCACTGAAAAACTTAGATTATAAGAAATGCAGAGTGTAGTACATAGTATATAAGTGAATTGCACTGAAAAACTTAGAATTTACTGAAAAAACCCGGATTACACGAAATGCACAGTGTAGTATATAGTATATGAGTGAGTTGCACTGAAAAACTTAGAATTTACTTAAAAACCCACATTACAAGAAATGCACAGTGTAGTACATTGTATATGAGTGAGTTGCACTGAAAAACTTAGAATTTACTGAAAAACCCAAATTACACGAAATGCACAGTGTAGTACATAGTATAAGAGTGAGTTGCACTGAAAAACTTAGAATATAAGAAACGCACAGTGTAGTACATAGTATATAAGTGAATTGCACTGAAAAACTTAGAATTTACTGAAAAACCCGGATTACACGAAATGCACATGTAGTACATAGTATATGAGTGAGTTGCACTGAAAAACTTAGAATTTACTGAAAAACCCGAATTACACGAAATGCACAGTGTAGTACATAGTATATGAGTGAGTTGCACTGAAAAACTTAGAAAATAAGAAACGCACAGTGTAGTACATAGTATATGAGTGAGTTTTACTGAAAAACCCGGATTACACGAAATGCACAGTGTAGTACATAGTATATGAGTGAGTTGCACTGAAAAACTTAGAATTTACTGAAAAACCCGCATTAGACGAAATGCACAGTGTAGTACATAGTATATGAGTGAGTTGCACTGAAAAACTTAGAATTTACTGAAAAACCCGCATTAGACGAAATGCACAGTGTAGTACATTGTATATGAGTGAGTTGCACTGAAAAACTTAGAATTTACTGAAAAACACGCATTAGACGAAATGCACAGTGTCGTTCATTGTATATGAGTGAGTTGCACTGAAAAACTCAGAATTTACTGAAAAACCTGCATTAGACGAAATGCACAGTGTAGTACATAGTATATGAGTTAGTTGCACTGAAAAACTTAGATTATAAGAAACGCACATTATAGTACATAGTATATGAGTGAGTTTTACTGAAAAACCCGGATTACACGAAATGCACCGTGTAGTATGTAGTATATGAGTGAGTTGCACTGAAAAACTTAGAATATAAGAAACGCACAGTGTATTACATAGTATATGAGTGAGTTGCCTTGAAAAACGTAGAATTTACTGAAAAACCCGGATTACACGAAACGCACATTGTAGTACATAGTATATGAGTGAGTTGCACTGAAAAACCCGGATTACACGAAATGCACAGTGTAGTATATAGTATATGAGTGAGTTGCACTGAAAAACTTAGAATATAAGAAAAGCAATTTGTAGTACATAGTATATGAGTGAGTTGCCTTGAAAAACTTAGAATTTACTGAAACCCGGATTACACGAAATGCACAGTTTAGTACATAGTATATGAGTGAGTTGCCTTGAAAAACGTAGAATTTACTGAAAAACCCGGATTACACGAAATGCACAGTGTAGTACATAGTACATAAGTGAGTTGCAATGAAAAACTTAGAATTTACTGAAAAACCCGCATTAGCCGAAATGCACAGTGTAGTACATAGTATATGAGTGAGTTGCAATGAAAAACTTAGAATTTACTGAAAAACCCGCATTAGACGAAATGCACAGTGTAGTACATTGTATATGAGTGAGTTGCACAGTGTAGTACATAGTATATGAGTGAGTTGAACAGAAAAACTTAGAATTTACTGAAAAACCAGCATTAGACGAAATGCACAGTGTAGTAAATAGTATATGAGTGAGTTGCAATGAAAAACTTAGAATTTACTGAAAAACCCGCATTAGACGAAATGCATTGTGTAGTATATTGTATATGAGTGAGTTGCACTGAAAACTTAGAATTTACTGAAAAACCCGCATTAGACGAAATGCACTGTGTAATACATTGTATATGAGTGAGTTGCACTGAAAAACTTAGAATTTACTGAAAAACCCGCATTAGACGAAATGCACAGTGTAGTACATAGTATATGAGTGAGTTGTACTGAAAAACTTAGAAATTACTGAAAAACCCGCATTAGACGAAATGCACAGTGTAGTACATTGTATATGAGTGAGTTGCACTGAAAAACTTAGAATTTACTGAAAAACCCGCATTAAACGAAATGCACAGTGTAGTACATTGTATATGAGTGAGTTGCACTGAAAAACTCAGAATTTACTGAAAAACCCGCATTAGACGAAATGCACAGTGTAGTACATAGTATATGAGTTAGTTGCACTGAAAAACTTAGATTATAAGAAACGCACATTGTAGTACATAGTATATGAGTGAGTTTTACTGAAAATCCCGGATTACACGAAATGCACAGTGTAGTACATAGTATATGAGTGAGTAGCACTGAACAATTTAGAATATAAGAAACGCACATTGTAGTATATAGTATATGAGTGAGTTTTATTGAAAAACCTGGATAACACGAAATGCACAGTGTAGTATATAGTATATGAGTGAGTTGCACTGAAAAACTTAGAATTTACTTAAAAACACGAATTACACGAAATGCACAGTGTAGTACATAGTATATGAGTGAGTTGCACTGAAAAACTTAGAATATAAGAAACGCACAGTGTAGTACATAGTATATGAGTGAGTTGCCTTGAAAAACTTAGAATTTACTGAAAAACAAGGATTACACGAAATGCATAGTGTAGTACATAGTATATGAATGAGTTGCACTGAAAAACGTAGAATATAAGAAAAGCACAGTGTAGTACATAGTATATGAGTGAGTTTTACTGAAAAACCCGGATTACACGAAATGCACAGTGTAGTACATAGTATATGAGTGAGTTGCACTGAAAAACTGAGAATATAAGAATTGCACAGTGTAGTACATAGTATATGAGTGAGATTTACTGAAAAACCCGGATTACAGGAAATTCACAGTGTAGTACATAGTATATGAGTGAGTGAAATTTACTGAAAACCCCGGATTACAGGAAATGCACAGTGTAGTACATAGTGTATGAGTGAGTTGCACTGAAAAACTTAGAATTTTCTGAAAAACCCGGATTACACGAAAAGCACAGTGTAGTACATAGTATATGAGTGAGTTGCCCTGAAAAACATAGAATTTACTGAAAAACCCGCATTACACGAAATGCACAGTGTAGTACATAGTATATGAGTGAGTTGCACTGAAAAACTTAGAATTTACTGAAAAACCCGCTTTACACGAAATGCACAGTGTAGAACATATTATATGAGTGGGTTTTACTGAAAAACTTAGAATATAAGAAACGCACAGTGTAGTACATAGTATATGAGTGAGTTGCCTTGAAAAACTTAGAATTTACTGAAAAACAAGGATTACACGAAATGCACAGTGTAGGATATAGTATATGAATGAGTTGCACTGAAAAACGTAGAATATAAGAAACGCAAAGTGTAGTACATAGTATATTAGTGAGTTGCACTGAAAAACTAAGAATTTACTGAAAAACCCGCATTACACGAAATGCACAGTGTACTATATAGTATATGAGTGAGTTTCACTGAAAAACTTTGAATATAAGAATCGCACAGTGTAGTACAAAGTATATGAGTGAGTTTTACTGAAAAACCCGGATTACACGAAATGCACAGTGTAGTACTTAGCATATGAGTGAGTTGCACTGAAAAAATTAGAATTTACTGAACAACCTGGATTACACGAAAAGCACAGTGTAGTACATAGTATATGAGTGAGTTGCACTGAAAAACTGAGAATATAAGAATCGCACAGTGTAGTACATAGTATATGAGTGAGATTTACTGAAATACCCGGATTACAGGAAATCACAGTGTAGTACATAGCATATGAGTGAGTGAGATTTACTGAAAAACCCGGATTACACGAAATGCACATTGTAGTACATTGTATATGAGTGAGTTGCCCTGAAAAACTTTGGAAATAAGAAACGCACAGTGTAGTACATCGTATATGAGTGAGTTTTACTGAAAAACCCGGATTACACGAAATGCACAGTGTAGTACATAGTATATGAGTGAGTTGCACTGAAAACTTAGAATTTACTTAAAAACCCGCATTACAGGAAATGCACAGTGTAGTACATAGTATATGAGTGAGTTGCACTGAAACACTTAGAAAATAAGAAACGCACAGTGTAGTACATAGTATATGAGTGAGTTGCCTTGAACAATTTAGAATATAAGAAACGCCCATTGTAGTACATAGTATATGAGTGAGTTTTACAGAAAAACCTGGATTACACGAAATGCACACTGTAGTATATAGTATATGAGTGAGTTGCACTGAAAAACTTAGAATTTACTTAAAAACCCGCATTACACGAAATGCACAGTGTAGTACATAGTATATGAGTAAGTTGCACTGAAAAACTTAGAATATAAGAAACGCACAGTGTAGTACATAGTATATGAGTGAGTTTTACTGAAAAACCCGGAGTACACGAAATGCACAGTGTAGTACACAGTATATGATTGAGTAGCACTGAACAATTTAGAATATAAGAAACGCACATTGTAGGACATAGTATATGATTGAGTTTACTGAAAAACCTGGATTACAAGAAATGCACACTGTAGTATATAGTATATGAGAGAGTTGCACTGAAAAACTTAGAATTTACTTAAAAACCCGCATTACACGAAATGCACAGTGTAGTACATAGTATATGAGTAAGTTGCACTGAAAAACTTAGAAAATAAGAAACGCACAGTGTAGTACATAGTATATGAGTGAGTTTTACTGAAAAACCCGGAGTACACGAAATGCACAGTGTAGTACACAGTGTATGATTGAGTAGCACTGAACAATTTAGAATATAAGAAACGCACATTGTAGTACATAGTATATGATTGAGTTTACTGAAAAACCTGGATTACAGGAAATGCACACTGTAGTATATAGTATATGAGTGAGTTGCACTGAAAAACATAGAATTTACTTAAAAAACCCCATTACACGAAATGCACAGTGTAGTACATAGTATATGAGTGAGTTGCACTGAAAAACTTAGAATATAAGAAACGCACAGTGTAGTACATAGTATATGAGTGAGTTGCCTTGAAAAACTTAGAATTTACTGAAAAACAAGGATTACACGAAATGCACAGTGTAGGACATAGTATATGAATGAGTTGCACTGAAAAACGTAGAATATAAGAAACGCAAAGTGTAGTACATAGTATATGAGTGAGTTGCACTGAAAAACTAAGAATTTACTGAAAAACCCCCATTACACGAAATGCACAGTGTACTATATAGTATATGAGTGAGTTTCACTGAAAAACTTTGAATAAAAGAATCGCACAGTGTAGTACAAAGTATATGAGTGAGTTTTACTGAAAAACCCGGATTACACGAAATGCACAGTGTAGTACTTAGCATATGAGGAGTTGCACTGAAAAAATTAGAATTTACTGAACAACCTGGATTACACGAAAAGCACAGTGTAGTACATAGTATATGAGTGAGTTGCACTGAAAAACTGAGAATATAAGAATCGCACAGTCTAGTACATAGTATATGAGTGAGATTTACTGAAATACCCGGATTACAGGAAATTCACAGTGTAGTACATAGCATATGAGTGAGTGAGATTTTGAAAAACCCGGATTATACGAAATGCACAGTGTAGTACATAGTATATGAGTGAGTTGCACTGAAAAACTTAGAATTTACTGAAAAACCCGGATTACACGAAAAGCACAGTGTAGTACATAGTATATGAGTGAGTTGCCCTAAAAACATAGAATTTACTGAAAAACCCGCATTACACGAAATGCACAGTGTAGTACATAGTATATGAGTGAGTTGCACTGAAAAACTTAGAATTTACTGAAAAACCCGAATTACACGAAATGTACAGTGTAGTACATAGTATATGAGTGAGTTGCCCTGAAAAACTTTGGAAATAAGAAACGCACAGTGTAGTACATCATATATGAGTGAGTTTTACTGAAAAACCCGGATTACACGAAATGCACAGTGTAGTACATAGTATATGAGTGAGTTGCACTGAAAACTTAGAATTTACTTAAAAACCCGCATTACAGGAAATGCACAGTGTAGTACATAGTATATGAGTGAGTTGCACTGAAACACTTAGAAAATAAGAAACGCACAGTGTAGTACATAGTATATGAGTGAGTTGCCTTGAACAATTTAGAATATAAGAAACGCCCATTGTAGTACATAGTATATGAGTGAGTTTTACAGAAAAACCTGGATTACACGAAATGCACACTGTAGTATATAGTATATGAGTGAGTTGCACTGAAAAACTTAGAATTTACTTAAAAACCCGCATTACACGAAATGCACAGTGTAGTACATAGTATATGAGTAACTTGCACTGAAAAACTTAGAATATAAGAAACGCACAGTGTAGTACATAGTATATGAATGAGTTGCCTTGAAAAACTTAGAATTTACTGAAAAACAAGGATTACACGAAATGCACAGTGTAGTAAATTGTATATGAGTGAGTTTTACTGAAAAACCCGGATTACAGGAAATGCACAGTGTAGTACATAGTATATGAGTGAGTTGCACTGAAAAACGTAGAATTTACTGAAAAACCTGCATTAGACGAAATGCACAGTTTAGTACATTGTATATGAGTGAGTTGCACTGAAAAACTTAGAATTTACTGAAAAACCCGCATTAGACGAAATGCACAGTGTAGTACATTGTATATGAGTGAGTTGCACTAAAAAACAGAATTTACTGAAAAACCCGCATTAGACGAAATAAACATTGTAGTATATTGTATATGAGTGAGTTGCACTGAAAAACTCAGAATTTACTGAAAAACCCGCATTAGACGAAATGCACAGTGTAGTACATAGTATATGAGTTAGTTGCACTGAAAAACTTAGATTATAAGAAACGCACATTGTAGTACATAGTATATGAGTGAGTTTTACTGAAAAACCCGGATTACACGAAATGCACAGTGTAGTACATAGTATATGAGTGAGTTGCACTGAAAAACTTAGAATATAAGAAACGCACAGTGTATTACATAGTATATGAGTGAGTTGACTTGAAAAACGTAGAATTTACTGAAAAACCCGGATTACAAGAAATGCACAGTGTAGTACATAGTATATGAGTGAGTTGCACTGAAAAACCCGGATTACACGAAATGCACAGTGTAGTATAAATTATATGAGTGTGTAGCACTGAAAAACTTAGAATATAAGAATAGCAATTTGTAGTACATAGTATATGAGTGAGTTTCAAGACAAACTTAGAATATAAGAAACGCACAGTGTAGTACATAGTATATAAGTGAGTTGCACTGAAAAACTTAGAATTTACTGAAAAACCCGCATTACACGAAATGCACATGTAGTACATAGTATATGAGTAAGTTGCACTGAAAAACTTAGAATTTACTGAAAAACCCGCATTACACGAAATGCACAGTGTAGTACATAGTATATGAGTGAGTTGCACTGAAAAACTTAGAAAATAAGAAACGCACAGTGTAGTACATAGTATATGAGTGAGTTTTACTGAAAAACCCGGATTACACGAAATGCACAGTGTAGTACATAGTATATGAGTGAGTTGCCTTGAAAAACTTAGAATTTACTGAAAAACCCGGATTACACGAAATGCACAGTTTAGTACATAGAATATGAGTGAGTTGCAGTGAAAAACTTAGAATTTACTGAAAAACCCGCATTACACGAAATGCACATGTAGTACATAGTATATGAGTGAGTAGCACTGAACAATTTAGAATATAAGAAACGCACATTGTAGTACATAGTATAAGAGTGAGTTTTATTGAAAAACCTGGATTACACGAAATGCACACTGTAGTATATAGTATATGAGTGAGTTGCACTGAAAAACTTAGAATTTACTTAAAAACACGAATTACACGAAATGCACAGTGTAGTACATAGTATATGAATGAGTTGCACTGAAAAAGGTAGAATATAAGAAAAGCACAGTGTAGTACATACTATATGAGTGAGTTTTACTGGAAAACCCGGATTACACGAAATGCACAGTGTAGTACATAGTATATGAGTGAGTTGCACTGAAAAACTGAGAATATAAGAATTGCACAGTGTAGTACATAGTATATGAGTGAGATTTACTGAAAAACCCGGATTACAGGAAATTCACAGTGTAGTACATAGTATATGAGTGAGTGAGATTTACTGAAAAACCCGGATTACATGAAATGCACAGTGTAGTACATAGTATATGAGTGAGTTGCCTTGAAAAACTTAGAATTTACTGAAAAACCCGGATTACACGAAATGCACAGTGTAGTACATAGTATATGAGTGAGTTTCACTGAAAAACTTAGAATATAAGAATCGCACAGTGTAGTACATAGTATATGAGTGAGATTTACTGAAAAACCCAGATTACAGGAAATGCACAGTGTAGTACATAGAATATGAGTGAGTGAGATTTTCTGAAAAACCCGGATTACACGAAATGCACAGTGTAGTACATAGTATATGCGTGAGTTGCCCTGAAAAACATAGAATTTACTGAAAAACCCGCATTACACGAAATGCACAGTGTAGTACATAGTATATGAGTGAGTTGCACTGAAAAACTTAGAATTTACTGAAAAACCCGCTTTACACGAAATGCACAGTGTAGAACATATTATATGAGTGGGTTTTACTGAAAAACTTAGAAAATAAGAAACGCACAGTGTATTACATAGTATATGAGTGAGTTTTACTGAATAACCCGGAGTACTCGAAATGCACAGTGTAGTACACAGTATATGATTGAGTAGCACTGAACAATTTAGAATATAAGAAACGCACATTGTAGTACATAGTATATGATTGAGTTTACTGAAAAACCTGGATTACACGAAATGCACACTGTAGTATATAGTATATGAGTGAGTTGCACTGAAAAACTTAGAATTTACTTAAAAAACCCCATTATACGAAATGCACAGTTTAGTACATAGTATATGAGTGAGTTGCACTGAAAAACTTAGAATATAAGAAACGCACAGTGTAGTACATAGTATATGAGTGAGTTGCCTTGAAAAACTTAGAATTTACTGAAAAACAAGGATTACACGAAATACACAGTGTAGGACATAGTATATGAATGAGTTGCACTGAAAAACGTAGAATATAAGAAACGCAAAGTCTAGTACATAGTATATGAGTGAGTTGCACTGAAAAACTAAGAATTTACTGAAAAACCCGCATTACACGAAATGCACAGTGTACTATATAGTATATGAGTGAGTTTCACTGAAAAACTTTGAATATAAGAATCGCACAGTGTAGTACAAAATATATGAGTGAGTTTTACTGAAAAACCCGGATTACACGAAATGCACAGTGTAGTACTTAGCATATGAGTGAGTTGCACTGAAAAAATTAGAATTTACTGAAAAACCTGGATTACAAGAAAAGCACAGTGTAGTACATAGTATATGAGTGAGTTGCACTGAAAAAATTAGAATATAAGAATCGCACAGTGTAGTACATAGTATATGAGTGAGATTTACTGAAATACCCGGATTACAGGAAATTCACAGTGTAGTACATAGCATATGAGTGAGTGAGATTTACTGAAAAACCCGGATTACACGAAATGCACAGTGTAGTACATAGTATATGAGTGAGTTGCACTGTAAAAACTAGAAAATAAGAAACGCACATTGTAGAATACAGTATGAGTGAGTTGCATTGAAAATCCTGAAATATAAGAAACGCACAGTGTAGTACATAGTATATGAGTGAGTTGCAGTGAAAAACCTAGAAAATAAGAAACGCCTATAGTAGAATACAGTATATGAGTGAGTTGCACTGAGAAACCTAGAAAATAAGAAACGCACATATTGGAATACAGTTTATGAGTGAGTTTCACTGAGAAAACTAGAAAATATGTAAAGCACAGTGTAGTACATAGTATGTGTGAGTTGCACTGTAAAACCTAGAAAACAAGAAACGCACATATTAGAATACAGTATATGGGTGAGTTGCACTGAAAAACCTAGAAAATATGAAATTCACATTGTAGTACATAGTATAGGAGTGAGTTGCAAGGTAAAACCTAGAACATAAAAAGGCACATTGTAGTCAACAGTATATGAGTGATTTGCACTGAAAAATCTAGAAAATATGAAACGCACAAGTAGTGCATAGTATATGAGTGAGTTGTACTGTAAAACCTAGAAAATGAGAAACGCACATTGTAGAATACAGTATGAATGAGTTGCACTGAAAATCCTGAAATATAAGAAACACACATTGTAGTACATAGGATATGAGTGAGTTGCTATGAAAAACCTAGAATATAAGAAACGCACAGTGTAGTACATAGTATATGAGTGAGTTGCATTGAATAACTTAGAATATAAGAAACGCACAGTGTAGTACATAGTATATGAGTGAGTTACAATGAAAAACCCTGATTGCAAGAAACACAGTGTAGTACAGAGTATATGAGTGAGTTGCACTGAAAAACTTAGAATTTAAAAAACACACAGTTTAGCACATTTTATATGAGTGATTGCACTGAAAATCTTAGAATATAAAAAACGCACAGTGTACTACATAGTATATGAGAAAGTTGCACTGAAAAACTCTGATTACAAGAAACACATAGTGTAGTACATAGTATATGAGTGAGTTGCATTGAAAAACTTAGAATAAGAAACGCACAGTGTAGTACATAGTATATGAGTGAGTTGCACTGAAAAACTTAGAATGTAAGAAACGCACAGTGTAGTACATAGTATATGAGTGAGTTGCACTGAAAAACATTGATTACACGAAACGCACTGTGTAATAAATAGTATATGAGTGAGTGGCACTGAAAAACCATGACTACAGGAAACACAGAGTGTTGTTCATAATATATGAGTGAGTTCCACTGAAAAACCGTGATTACTCGAAACGCACAGTGTAGTATGAGTGAGTTGCACTAAAAAGCTTAGAATATAAGAAATGCACAGTGTAGTACATAGTAATTGAGTGAGTTTCACTGAAAAACTTAGAATGTAAGAACCGCACAGTGTAGTACATAGTATATGAGTGAGTTGCACTGAAAAACCCTGATTACACGAAACGCACAGTGTAGTACATAGTATATGAGTGAGTTGCACTGAAAAACCCTGATCACAAGAAATGCACACTGTAGTACATAGTATATTAGTGAGTTGCACTGAAAAAATTAGAATTTATTGAAAAACCCGGATTAAACGAAACGCATAGTGTAGTACATAGTATATGAGTGAGTTGCACTGAAAAACCCTGATTGCAAGAAATGCACAGTGTAGTACATAGGATATGAGTGAGTTTCAATGAAAAACTTAGAATATAAGAAACGCACAGTGTAGTACATAGTATATGAGTGAGTTGCACTGAAAAACTTAGAATGTAAAAAACGCACAGTGTAATACATAGTATATGAGTGAGTGGCACTGAAAAACCCTGATTACAGGAAACACACAGTGGTGTTCATAATATATGAGTGAGTTGCACTTAAAAACCCTGATTACACGAAACGCACCGTGTAATACATAGTATATGAGTGATTGGCACTGAAAAACCATGACTACAGGAAACACACAGTGTTGTTCATAATATATGAGTGAGTTGCACTGAAAAACCGTCATTACTCGAAACGCACAGTGTAGTATGAGTGAGTTGCACTAAAAATCTTAGAATATAAGAAACGCACAGTGTAGTACATAGTAATTGAGTGAGTTTCACTGAAAAACTTCGAATGTAAGAACCGCACAGTGTAGTACATAGTATATGAGTGAGTTGCACTGAAAAACCCTGATTACACGAAACGCACAGTGTAGTACATAGTATATGAGTGAGTTTCACTGAAAAACCCTGATCACAAGAAATGCACACTGTAGTACATAGTATATTAGTGAGTTGCACTGAATAAATTAGAATTTATTGAAAAACCCGGATTAAACGAAACGCATAGTGTAGTACATAGTATATGAGTGAGTTGCACTGAAAAACTTAGAATTTACTGAAAAACCCGTTTTACACGAAATGCACAGTGTAGTACATAGTATATGAGCGAGTTGCACTGAAAAACTTAGAATATAAGAAACACACAGTGTAGTACATAGTATATAATTGATTTGCACTGAAAAACTTAGAATATAAGAAACGCACAGTGTAGTACATAGTATATGAGTGAATTGCATTGAAAAACTTAGTATATAAGAAACGCACCGTGTAGTACATAGTATATGAGTGAGTTGCTTTTAAAAACTTAGAATATAAGAATCGCACAGTGTAGAACATAGTATATGAGTGACTTGCACTGTAAAACCATGATTACAAGAAACGCACAGTGCAGTATATAGTATATGATTGAGTTGCACTGAAAAACGTAGAATATAAGAAACGCACAGTGTAGTATATAGTATATGAGTGAGTTGCACTTTAAAACTTAGAATATGAGAAACGCATCCTGTAGTACATAGTATATAAGTGAATTGCACTTAAAAACTTAGAATATAAGAAACGCACAGTGTAGTACATAGTATATGAGTGAGTTGCACTGAAAAACTTAGAATATAAAAAACGCACAGTGTAATACATAGTATATGAGTGAGTGGCACTGAAAAAACCTGATTACACGAAACACACAGTGGTGTTCATAATATATGAGTGAGTTGCACATAAAAACCCTGATTACACGAAACGCACCGTGTAATACATAGTATATGAGTTATTGGCACTGAAAAACCATGACTACAGGAAACACAGAGTGTTGTTCATAATATATGAGTGAGTTGCACTGAAAAACCGTGATTACTCGAAACGCACAGTGTAGTATGAGTGAGTTGCACTAAAAATCTTAGAATATAAGAAACGCACAGTGTAGTACATAGTAATTGAGTGAGTTTCACTGAAAAACTTAGAATGTAAGAACCGCACAGTGTAGTACATAGTATATGAGTGAGTTGCACTGAAAAACCCTGATTACACGAAACGCACAGTGTAGTACATAGTATATGAGTGAGTTGCACTGAAAACTTAGAATATAAGAAACGCACAGTGTAGTACATAGTATATGAGTGTGTTGCACTGAAAAACTTAGAATATAAGAAACGCACAGTGTAGTACATAGTATATGAGTGAGTTGCACTGAAAAACTTAGAATATAAGAAACGCACAGTGTAGTACATAGTATATGAGTGAGTTGCATTGAAAAACTTAGAATATAAGAAACTTACCGTGTAGTACATAGTATATGAGTGAGTTGCTTTTAAAAACTTAGAATATAAGAAACGCACAGTGTAGAACATAGTATATGAGGGACTTGCACTTTAAAACTTAGAATATAAGAAAGGCATCGTGTAGTACATAATATATGAGTGAGTTGCACTGAAAAACTTAGAATATAAGAAATGAACAGTGTAGTACATAGTATATGAGTGAGTTGCACTGAAAAACTTAGAATATAAGAAACGCACAGTGTAGTACATAGTATATGAGTGAGTTGCACTTAAAAACTTAGAATATAAGAAACGCACAGTGTAGTACATATTATATGACTGAGTTGCACTGAAAAACCCTGATTATACGAAACGCAAAGTGTCTTTCGTACTAAGAGTATATGAGTGACTTGCACTGAAAAACCATGATTACAAGAAACGCACAGTGTAGTACATAGTATATGATTGAGTTGCACTGAAAAACTTAGAATATAAGAAATGCACAGTGTAGTACATAGTATATGAGAGAGTTGCACTGAAAAACTAAGAATATAAGAAACGCACAGCTTAGTACATAGTATATGAGTATATTGCACTTAAAAACTTAGAATATAAGAAACGCACAGTGTAGTACATAGTATATGAGTTAGTTTCACCTAAAAACCCAGATTACACGAAACGCACAGTGTAGTACATAGTATATGAGTGAGTTGCACTGAAAAAACCTGATTGCACGAAATGCACAGTGTAGTACATAGTATATGAATGAGTTGCACTGAAAAACCCTGATCACAAGAAATGAACAGTGTAGTACATAGTATATGAGTGAGTTGCACTGAAAAATTTAGACTATAAGAAACGCACAATGTAGTATATAGTATATGAGTGAGTTGCACTGAAAACTTAGAATATAAGAAACGCACAGTGTAGTACATAGTATATGAGTGAGTTGCACTGAAAACTTAGAATATAAGAAACGCACAGTGTAGTACATAGTATATGAGTGAGTTGCACTGAAAAACTTAGAATATAAGAATCGAACAGTGTAGTACATAGTATATGAGTGAGTTGCACTGAAAAACTAAGAATATAAGAAACACACAGCTTAGTACATAGTATACGAGTATGTTGCACTTAAAAACTTAGAATATAAGAAACGCACAGTGTACTACATAGTATATGAGTTAGTTGCAATGAAAAACCCAGATTACACGAAACGCACAGTGTAGTACATAGTATATGAGTGAGTTGCAATGAAAAAACCTGATTACACGAAATGCACAGTGTAGTACATAGTATATGAATGAGTTGCACTGAAAAACCCTGATCACAAGAAATGAACAGTGTAGTACATAGTATATGAGTGAGTTGCACTGAAAAATTTAGACTATAAGAAACGCACAGTGTAGTACATAGTATATGAGTGAGTTGCACTGAAAACTTAGAATATAAGAAACGCACAGTGTAGTACATAGTATATGAGTGTGTTGCACTGAAAAACTTAGAATATAAGAAACGCAGAGTGTAGTACATAGTATATGAGTAAGTTATACTGAAAAACTTAGAATATAAGAAACGCACAGTGTAGTACATAGTATATGAGCAAGTTGCACTGAAAAACTTAGAATATAAGAAACAAACAGTGTAGTACATAGTATATAATTAATTTGCTCTGAAAAACTTAGAATATAAGAAACGCACAGTGTAGTACATAGTATATGAGTGAGTTGCTTTTAAAAACTTAGAATATAAGAATCGCACAGTGTAGAACATAGTATATGAGTGACTTACACTGAAAAACCATGATTACAATAAACGCACAGTGTAGAACATAGTATATGAGTGACTTGCACTGAAAAACCATGATTACAAAAAACGCACAGTGTAGTACATAGTATATGATTGAGTTGCACTGACAAACTTAGAATATAAGAAACGCACAGTGTAGTACATAGTATATGAGTGTGTTGCATTGAAAAACTTAGAATATAAGAAACGCACACTGTAGTACATAGTATATTAGTGAGTTGCACTGAAAAAATTATTATTTATTGAAAAACCCGGATTAAACGAAACGCATAGTGTAGTACATAGTATATGAGTGAGTTGCACTGAAAAACTTAGAATTTACTGAAAAACCCGCTTTACACGAAATGCACAGTGTAGTACATAGTATATGAGCGAGTTGCACTGAAAAACTTAGAATATAAGAAACACACAGTGTAGTACATAGTATATAATTGATTTGCACTGAAAAACTTAGAATATAAGAAACGCACAGTGTAGTACATAGTATATGAGTGAGTTGCATTGAAAAACTTAGTATATAAGAAACGCACCGTGTAGTACATAGTATATGAGTGAGTTGCTTTTAAAAACTTAGAATATAAGAATCGCACAGTGTAGAACATAGTATATGAGTGACTTGCACTGTAAAACCATGATTACAAGAAACGCACAGTGCAGTATATAGTATATGATTGAGTTGCACTGAAAAAATTAGAATATAAGAAACGCACAGTGTAGTATATAGTATATGAGTGAGTTGCACTTTAAAACTTAGAATATGAGAAACGCATCGTGTAGTACATAGTATATAAGTGAATTGCACTTAAAAACTTAGAATATAAGAAACGCACAGTGTAGTACATAGTATATGAGTATATGAGTTAGTTGCACTGAAAAACAGTGTAGTTCATAATATATGAGTGAGTTGCACTGAAAAACCGTGATTACACGAAACGCACAGCTTAGTACATAGTATATAAGTGGGTGGCATTGAAAAACTTAGAATATATGAAACGCACAGTGTAGTACATAGTATATGAGTGAGTTGCACTGAAAAACTTAGAATATAAGAAAAGCACAGTGTAGTACATAGTATATGAGTGAGTTGCACTGAAAAACTTAGAATATAAGAAACGCACATTGTAGTACATAGTATATGAGTGAGTTGCATTGAAAAACTTAGAATATAAGAAACTTACCGTGTAGTACATAGTATATGAGTGAGTTGCTTTTAAAAACTTAGAATATAAGAAACGCACAGTGTAGAACATAGTATATGAGGGACTTGCACTTTAAAACTTAGAATATAAGAAACGCATCGTGTAGTACATAGTATATGAGTGAGTTGCACTGAAAAACTTTGAATATAAGAAATGAACAGTGTAGTACATAGTATATGAGTGAGTTGCACTGAAAAACTTAGAATATAAGAAACGCACAGTGTAGTACATAGTATATGAGTGAGTTGCACTTAAAAACTTAGAATATAAGAAACGCACAGTGTAGTACATATTATATGACTGAGTTGCACTGAAAAACCCTGATTATACTAAACGCAAAGTGTCTTTCGTACTAAGAGTATATGAGTGACTTGCACTGAAAAACCATGATTACAAGAAACGCACAGTGTAGTACATAGTATATGATTGAGTTGCACTGAAAAACTTAGAATATAAGAAATGCACAGTGTAGTACATAGTATATGAGAGAGTTGCACTGAAAAACTAAGAATATAAGAAACGCACAGCTTAGTACATAGTATATGAGTATGTTGCACTTAAAAACTTAGAATATAAGAAACGCACAGTGTAGTACATAGTATATGAGTTAGTTGCACCTAAAAACCCAGATTACACGAAACGCACAGTGTAGTACATAGTATATGAGTGAGTTGCACTGAAAAAACCTGATTACACGAAATGCACAGTGTAGTACATAGTATATGAATGAGTTGCACTGAAAAACCCTGATCACAAGAAATGAACAGTGTAGTACATAGTATATGAGTGAGTTGCACTGAAAAATTTAGACTATAAGAAACGCACAATGTAGTATATAGTATATGAGTGAGTTGCACTGAAAACTTAGAATATAAGAAACGCACAGTGTAGTACATAGTATATGAGTGAGTTGCACTCAAAACTTAGAATATAAGAAACGCACAGTGTAGTACATAGTATATGAGTGAGTTGCACTGAAAAACTTAGAATATAAGAATCGAACAGTGTAGTACATAGTATATGAGTGAGTTGCACTGAAAAACTAAGAATATAAGAAACGCACAGCGTAGTACATAGTATACGAGTATGTTGCACTTAAAAACTTAGAATATAAGAAACGCACAGTGTACTACATAGTATATGAGTTAGTTGCAATGAAAAACCCAGATTTCACGAAACGCACAGTGTAGTACATAGAATATGAGTGAGTTGCAATGAAAAAACCTGATTACACGAAATGCACAGTGTAGTACATAGTATATGAATGAGTTGCACTGAAAAACCCTGATCACAAGAAATGAACAGTGTAGTACATAGTATATGAGTGAGTTGCACTGAAAAATTTAGAGTATAAGAAACGCACAGTGTAGTACATAGTATATGAGTGAGTTGCACTTAAAAACTTAGAATATAAGAAACGCACAGTGTAGTACATATTATATGACTGAGTTGCACGGAAAAACCCTGATTATACGAAACGCAAAGTGTCTTTCGTACTAAGAGTATATGAGTGACTTGCACTGAAAAACCATGATTACAAGAAACGCAGAGTGTAGTACATAGTATATGATTGAGTTGCACTGAAAAACTTAGAATATAAGAAATGCACAGTGTAGTATATAGTATATGAGAGAGTTAGAGTTTAAAACTTAGAATATAAGAAACGCACAGTGTAGTACATAGTATATGAGTGAATTGCACTGAAAAACTTAGAATATAAGAAACGCACAGTGTAGTACATAGTATAAGAGTGAGTTGCACTGAAAAACTTAGAATATAAGAAACGAACAGTGTAGTACATAGTATATGAGAGAGTTGCACTGAAAAACTAAGAATATAAGAAACGTACAGCGTAGTACATAGTATATGAGTATGTTGCACTTAAAAACTTAGAATATAAGAAACGCACAGTGTAGTACATAGTATATGAGTTAGTTGCACCTAAAAACCCAGATTACACGAAACGCACAGTGTAGTGCATAGTATATGAGTGAGTTGCACTGAAAAAACCTGATTACACGAAATGCACAGTGTAGTACATAGTATATGAATGAGTTGCACTGAAAAACCCTGATCACAAGAAATGAACAGTGTAGTACATAGTATATGAGTGAGTTGCACTGAAAAATTTAGACTATAAGAAACGCACAATGTAGTATATAGTATGAGTGAGTTGCACTGAAAGCTTAGAATATAAGAAACGCACAGTGTAGTACATAGTATATTAGTGAGTTGCACTGAAAACTTAGAATATAAGAAACGCACAGTGTAGTACATAGTATATGAGTGAGTTGCACTGAAAAACTTAGAATATAAGAATCGAACAGTGTAGTACATAGTATATGAGTGAGTTGCACTGAAAAACTTAGAATATAAGAAACGCACAGTGTAGTACATAGTATATGAGTATATGAGTTAGTTGCACTGAAAAACAGTGTAGTTCATAATATATGAGTGAGTTGCACTGAAAAACCGTGATTACACGAAACGCACAGCTTAGTACATAGTATATAAGTGGGTGGCATTGAAAAACTTAGAATATATGAAACGCACAGTGTAGTACATAGTATATGAGTGAGTTGCACTGAAAAACTTAGAATATAAGAAAAGCACAGTGTAGTACATAGTATATGAGTGAGTTGCACTGAAAAACTTAGAATATAAGAAACGCACATTGTAGTACATAGTATATGAGTGAGTTGCATTGAAAAACTTAGAATATAAGAAACTTACCGTGTAGTACATAGTATATGAGTGAGTTGCTTTTAAAAACTTAGAATATAAGAAACGCACAGTGTAGAACATAGTATATGAGGGACTTGCACTTTAAAACTTAGAATATAAGAAACGCATCGTGTAGTACATAGTATATGAGTGAGTTGCACTGAAAAACTTTGAATATAAGAAATGAACAGTGTAGTAAATAGTATATGAGTGAGTTGCACTGAAAAACTTAGAATATAAGAAACGCACAGTGTAGTACATAGTATATGAGTGAGTTGCACTTAAAAACTTAGAATATAAGAAACGCACAGTGTAGTACATATTATATGACTGAGTTGCACTGAAAAACCCTGATTATACTAAACGCAAAGTGTCTTTCGTACTAAGAGTATATGAGTGACTTGCACTGAAAAACCATGATTACAAGAAACGCACAGTGTAGTACATAGTATATGATTGAGTTGCACTGAAAAACTTAGAATATAAGAAATGCACAGTGTAGTACATAGTATATGAGAGAGTTGCACTGAAAAACTAAGAATATAAGAAACGCACAGCTTAGTACATAGTATATGAGTATGTTGCACTTAAAAACTTAGAATATAAGAAACGCACAGTGTAGTACATAGTATATGAGTTAGTTGCACCTAAAAACCCAGATTACACGAAACGCACAGTGTAGTACATAGTATATGAGTGAGTTGCACTGAAAAAACCTGATTACACGAAATGCACAGTGTAGTACATAGTATATGAATGAGTTGCACTGAAAAACCCTGATCACAAGAAATGAACAGTGTAGTACATAGTATATGAGTGAGTTGCACTGAAAAATTTAGACTATAAGAAACGCACAATGTAGTATATAGTATATGAGTGAGTTGCACTGAAAACTTAGAATATAAGAAACGCACAGTGTAGTACATAGTATATGAGTGAGTTGCACTCAAAACTTAGAATATAAGAAACGCACAGTGTAGTACATAGTATATGAGTGAGTTGCACTGAAAAACTTAGAATATAAGAATCGAACAGTGTAGTACATAGTATATGAGTGAGTTGCACTGAAAAATTTAGAATATAAGAAACGCACAGCGTAGTACATAGTATACGAGTATGTTGCACTTAAAAACTTAGAATATAAGAAACGCACAGTGTACTACATAGTATATGAGTTAGTTGCAATGAAAAACCCAGATTTCACGAAACGCACAGTGTAGTACATAGTATATGAGTGAGTTGCAATGAAAAAACCTGATTACACGAAATGCACAGTGTAGTACATAGTATATGAATGAGTTGCACTGAAAAACCCTGATCACAAGAAATGAACAGTGTAGTACATAGTATATGAGTGAGTTGCACTGAAAAATTTAGAGTATAAGAAACGCACAGTGTAGTACATAGTATATGAGTGAGTTGCACTTAAAAACTTAGAATATAAGAAACGCACAGTGTAGTACATATTATATGACTGAGTTGCACGGAAAAACCCTGATTATACGAAACGCAAAGTGTCTTTAGTACTAAGAGTATATGAGTGACTTGCACTGAAAAACCATGATTACAAGAAACGCAGAGTGTAGTACATAGTATATGATTGAGTTGCACTGAAAAACTTAGAATATAAGAAATGCACAGTGTAGTATATAGTATATGAGAGAGTTAGAGTTTAAAACTTAGAATATAAGAAACGCACAGTGTAGTACATAGTATATGAGTGAATTGCACTGAAAAACTTAGAATATAAGAAACGCACAGTGTAGTACATAGTATAAGAGTGAGTTGCACTGAAAAACTTAGAATATAAGAAACGAACAGTGTAGTACATAGTATATGAGAGAGTTGCACTGAAAAACTAAGAATATAAGAAACGTACAGCGTAGTACATAGTATATGAGTATGTTGCACTTAAAAACTTAGAATATAAGAAACGGACAGTGTAGTACATAGTATATGAGTTAGTTGCACCTAAAAACCCAGATTACACGAAACGCACAGTGTAGTGCATAGTATATGAGTGAGTTGCACTGAAAAAACCTGATTACACGAAATGCACAGTGTAGTACATAGTATATGAATGAGTTGCACTGAAAAACCCTGATCACAAGAAATGAACAGTGTAGTACATAGTATATGAGTGAGTTGCACTGAAAAATTTAGATTATAAGAAACGCACAATGTAGTATATAGTATGAGTGAGTTGCCCTGAAAGCTTAGAATATAAGAAACGCACAGTGTAGTACATAGTATATTAGTGAGTTGCACTGAAAACTTAGAATATAAGAAACGCACAGTGTAGTACATAGTATATGAGTGAGTTGCACTGAAAAACTTAGAATATAAGAATCGAACAGTGTAGTACATAGTATATGAGTGAGTTGCACTGAAAAACTAAGAATATAAGAAACGCACAGCGTAGTACATAGTATACGAGTATGTTGCACTTAAAAACTTAGAATATAAGAAACACACAGTGTACTACATAGTATATGAGTTAGTTGCAATGAAAAACCCAGATTACACGAAACGCACAGTGTAGTACATAGTATATGAGTGAGTTGCAATGAAAAAACCTGATTACACGAAATGCACAGTATAGTACATAGTATATGAATGAGTTGCACTGAAAAACCCTGATCACAAGAAATGAACAGTGTAGTACATAGTATATGAGTGAGTTGCACTGAAAAATTTAGAGTATAAGAAACGCACAGTGTAGTACATAGTATATGAGTGAGTTGCACTGAAAACTTAGAATATAAGAAACGCACAGTGTAGTACATAGTATATGAGTGTGTTGCACTGAAAAACTTAGAATAAAAGAAACGCAGAGTGTAGTACATAGTATATGAGTAAGTTATACTGAAAAACTTAGAATATAAGAAACGCACAGTGTAGTACATAGTATATGAGCAAGTTGCACTGAAAAACTTAGAATATAGAAACAAACAGTGTAGTACATAGTATATAATTAATTTGCACTGAAAAACTTAGAATATAAGAAACGCACAGTGTAGTACATAGTATATGAGTGAGTTGCTTTTAAAAACTTAGAATATAAGAATCGCACAGTGTAGAACATAGTATATGAGTGACTTGCACTGAAAAACCATGATTACAATAAACGCACAGTGTAGAACATAGTATATGAGTGACTTGCACTGAAAAACCATGATTACAAAAAACGCACAGTGTAGTACATAGTATATGATTGAGTTGCACTGACAAACTTAGAATATAAGAAACGCACAGTGTAGTACATAGTATATGAGTGCGTTGCATTGAAAAACTTAGAATATAAGAAACGCACACTGTAGTACATAGTATATTAGTGAGTTGCACTGAAATAATTATTATTTATTGAAAAACCCGGATTAAACGAAACGCATAGTGTAGTACATAGTATATGAGTGAGTTGCACTGAAAAACTTAGAATTTACTGAAAAACCCGCTTTACACGAAATGCACAGTGTAGTACATAGTATATGAGCGAGTTGCACTGAAAAACTTAGAATATAAGAAACACACAGTGTAGTACATAGTATATAATTGATTTGCACTGAAAAACTTAGAATATAAGAAACGCACAGTGTAGTACATAGTATATGAGTGAGTTGCATTGAAAAACTTAGTATATAAGAAACGCACCGTGTAGTACATAGTATATGAGTGAGTTGCTTTTAAAAACTTAGAATATAAGAATCGCACAGTGTAGAACATAGTATATGAGTGACTTGCACTGTAAAACCATGATTACAAGAAACGCACAGTGCAGTATATAGTATATGATTGAGTTGCACTGAAAAAATTAGAATATAAGAAACGCACAGTGTAGTATATAGTATATGAGTGAGTTGCACTTTAAAACTTAGAATATGAGAAACGCATCGTGTAGTACATAGTATATAAGTGAATTGCACTTAAAAACTTAGAATATAAGAAACGCACAGTGTAGTACATAGTATATGAGTATATGAGATAGTTGCACTGAAAAACAGTGTAGTTCATAATATATGAGTGAGTTGCACTGAAAAACCGTGATTACACGAAACGCACAGCGTAGTACATAGTATATAAGTGGGTGGCATTGAAAAACTTAGAATATAAGAAACGCACAGTGTAGTACATAGTATATGAGTGAATTGCACTTACAAACTTAGAATATAAGAAACGCACAGTAGTATATAGTATATGAGTGAGTTACACTGAAAAACCCTGATTGCAAGAAATGCACAGTGTAGTACAAAGGATATGAGTGAGTTTCAATGAAAAACTTAGAATATAAGAAACGCACAGTGTAGTACATAGTATACGAGTGAGTTGCACTGAAAAACTTAGAATGTAAAAAACGCACAGTGTAATACATAGTATATGAGGGAGTGGCACTGAAAAAACCTGATTACACGAAACACACAGTGGTGTTCATAATATATGAGTGAGTTGCACTTAAAAACCCTGATTACAAGAAACGCACCGTGTAATACATAGTATATGAGTGATTGGCACTGAAAAACCATGACTACAGGAAACACAGAGTGTTGTTCATAATATATGAGTGAGTTGCACTGAAAAACCGTGATTACTCGAAACGCACAGTGTAGTATGAGTGAGTTGCACTAAAAATCTTAGAATATATGAAACGCACAGTGTAGTACATAGTAATTGAGTGAGTTTCACTGAAAAACTTAGAATGTAAGAACCGCACTGTGTAGTACATAGTATATGAGTGAGTTGCACTGAAAAACCCTGATCACAAGAAATGCACACTGTAGTACATAGTATATTAGTGAGTTGCACTGAAAAAATTAGAATTTATTGAAAAACCCAGGTTAAAGGAAACGCATAGTGTAGTACATAGTTTATGAGTGAGTTGCACTGAAAAACTTAGACTTTACTGAAAAACCCGCTTTACACGAAATGCACAGTGTAGTACATAGTATATGAGTGAGTTGCACTGAAAAACTTAGAAAATCAGAAACGCACAGTGTAGTACATAATATATGACTGAGTTTTACTGAAAAACCCGGATTACAGGAAATGCACAGTGTAGTATATAGTATATGAGTGAGTTGCACTAAAAAACTTAGAATTTACATAAAAACCCGCATTACAGGAAATGCACAGTGTAGTACATAGTATATGAGTGAGTTGCACTGAAAAATTTAGAATATAAGAAACGCACAGTGTAGTACATAGTATATGAGTGAGTTGCACTGAAAAACTTAAAATTTACTGAAAAACCCGCATTACACGAAATGCACAGTGTAGTACAGAGTATATGAGTGAGTTGCACTGAAAAACTTAGAATATAAGAAACGCACAGTGTAGTACATAGTATATGAGTGAGTTTCACTGAAAAACCCTGATTACATGAAAGGCAAAGTGCGTTTCGTACTCATAGTATATGAGTGACTTGCACTGAAAAACAATGATTACAAGAAACGCACCTTGTAGTACATAGTATACGATTGAGTTGCACTGAAAAACTAAGAATATAAGAAACGCACAGTGTAGTACATAGTATATGAGTGAGTTGCCTTGAAAAACTTAGAATTTACTGAAAAACCCGGATTACACGAAATGCACAGTGTAGTACATAGTATATGAGTGAGTTGCACTGAAAAACATAGAAAATAAGAAACGCACAGTGTAGTACATAGTATATGAGTGAGTTTTACTGAAAAACCCAGATTACACGAAATGCAGAGTGTAGTATAGAGTATATGAGTGAGTTGCACTGAAAAATTTCGAATATAAGAAACGCACAGTGTATTACATAGTATATGAGTGAGTTGCCTTGAAAAACGTAGAATTTACTGAAAAACCCGGATTACACGAAATGCACAGTGTAGTACATAGTATATGAGTGAAGCACTGAAAAACCCGGATTACACGAAATGCACAGTGTAGTACATAGTATATGAGTGAGTAGCACTGAAAAACTTAGAATATAAGAAAAGCACTTTGTAGTATATAGTATATGAGTGAGTTGCCTTGAAAAACTAAGAATTTACTGAAAAACCCGGATTACACGAAATGCACAGTTTAGTACATAGTATATGAGTGAGTTGCACTGAAAAACTTAGAATTTACTGAAAAACCCGCATTACACGAAATGCACAGTGTAGTACATAGTATATGCGTGAGTTGCACTGAAAAACTTAGAATATAAGAAACGCACAGTGTAGTACATAGTATATGAGTGAGTTGCACTTAAAAACTTAGAATATAAGAAACGCACAGTGTAGTACATATTATATGACTGAGTTGCACTGAAAAACCCTGATTATACGAAACTCAAATTGTCTTTCGTACTAAGAGTATATGAGTGACTTGCACTGAAAAACCATGATCACAAGAAACGCACAGTGTAGTACATAGTATATGATTGAGTTGCACTGAAAAACTTAGAATATAAGAAATGCACAGTGTAGTATATAGTATATGAGAGAGTTAGACTTTAAAACTTAGAATATAAGAAACGCACAGTGTAGTACATAGTATATGAGTGAATTGCACTGAAAAACTTAGAATATAAGAAACGCACAGTGTAGTACATAGTATAAGAGTGAGTTGCACTGAAAAACTTAGAATATAAGAAACGAACAGTGTAGTACATAGTATATGAGAGAGTTGCACTGAAAAACTAAGAATATAAGAAACGCACAGCGTAGTACATAGTATATGAGTATGTTGCACTTAAAAACTTAGAATATAAGAAACGCACAGTGTAGTACATAGTATATGAGTTAGTTGCACCTAAAAACCCAGATTACACGAAACGCACAGTGTAGTACATAGTATATGAGTGAGTTGCACTGAAAAAACCTGATTACACAAAATGCACAGTGTAGTACATAGTATATGAATGAGTTGCACTGAAAAACCCTGATCACAAGAAATAAACAGTGTAGTACATAGTATATGAGTGAGTTGCACTGAAAAATTTAGAATATAAGAAACGCACAATGTAGTATATAGTATATGAGTGAGTTGCACTGAAAACTTAGAATATAAGAAACGCACAGTGTAGTACATAGTATATGAGTGAGTTGCACTGAAAACTTAGAATATAAGAAACGCACAGTGTAGTACATAGTATATGAGTGAGTTGCACTGAAAAACTTAGAATATAAGAAACGAACAGTGTAGTACATAGTATATGAGTGAGTTGCACTGAAAAAATAAGAATATAAGAAACGCACAGCGTAGTACATAGTATATAAGTGGGTGGCATTGAAAAACTTAGAATATAAGAAACGCACAGTGTACTACATAGTATATGAGTTAGTTGCACTGAAAAACCCAGATTACACGAAACGCACAGTGTAGTACATAGTATATGAGTGAGTTGCACTGAAAAAACCTGATTACACGAAATGCACAGTGTAGTACATAGTATATGAATGAGTTGCCCTGAATAACCCTGATCACAAGAAATGAACAGTGTAGTACATAGTATATGAGTGAGTTGCACTGAAAAATTTAGACTATAAGAAACGCACAGTGTAGTACATAGTATATGAGTGAGTTGCACTGAAAACTTAGAATATAAGAAACGCACAGTGTAGTACATAGTATATGAGTGTGTTGCACTGAAAAACTTAGAATATAAGAAACGCAGAGTGTAGTACATAGTATATGGGTAAGTTATACTGAAAAACTTAGAATATAAGAAACGCACAGTGTAGTACATAGTATATGAGCGAGTTGCACTGAAAAACCATGATTACAAAAAACGCACAGTGTAGTACATATTATATGATTGAGTTGCACTGACAAACATAGAATATAAGAAACGCACAGTGTAGTACATAGTATATGAGTGCGTTGCATTGAAAAACTTAGAATATAAGAAACGCACAGTGTAGTACATAGTATATGAGTGAGTTGCATTGAAAAACTTAGAATATAAGAAACTTACCGTGTAGTACATAGTATATGAGTGAGTTGCTTTTAAAAACTTAGAATATAAGAAACGCACAGTGTAGAACATAGTATATGAGGGACTTGCACTTTAAAACTTAGAATATAAGAAACGCATCGTGTAGTACATAGTATATGAGTGAGTTGCACTGAAAAACTTTGAATATAAGAAATGAACAGTGTAGTACATAGTATATGAGTGAGTTGCACTGAAAAACTTAGAATATAAGAAACGCACAGTGTAGTACATAGTATATGAGTGAGTTGCACTTAAAAACTTAGAATATAAGAAACACACAATGTAGTACATAGTATATGAGTGAGTTGCACTGAAAAACTTAGAATATAAGAAACGCACAGTGTAGTACATAGTATATTAGTGAGTTGCACTGAAAAAATTAGAATTTATTGAAAAACCCGGATTAAACGAAACGCATAGTGTAGAACATAGTATATGAGTGAGTTGCACTGAAAAACTTAGAATTTACTGAAAAACCCGCTATACACGAAACGCACAGTGTAGTACATAGTATATGAGCGAGTTGCACTGAAAAACTTAGAATATAAGAAACACACAGTGTAGTACATAGTATATAATTGATTTGCACTGAAAAACTTAGAATATAAGAAACGCACAGTGTAGTACATAGTATATGAGTGAGTTGCATTGAAAAACTTAGTATATAAGAAACGCACCGTGTAGTACATAGTATATGAGTGAGTTGCTTTTAAAAACTTAGAATATAAGAATCGCACAGTGTAGAACATAGTATATGAGTGTTTTGCACTGTAAAACCATGATTACAAGAAACGCACAGTGCAGTATATAGTATATGATTGAGTTGCACTGAAAAAATTAGAATATAAGAAACGCACAGTGTAGTATATAGTATATGAGTGAGTTGCACTTTAAAACTTAGAATATGAGAAACGCATCGTGTAGTACATAGTATACAAGTGAATTGCACTTAAAAACTTAGAATATAAGAAACGCACAGTGTAGTACATAGTATTGAGTGAGTTGCACTGAAAAACTTAGAATATAAGAAACGCACAGTGTAGTACATAGTATATGAGTGGGTTGCATTGAAAAACTTAGAATATAAGAAACGCACAGTGTAGTACATAGTATATGAGTGAATTGCACTTACAAACTTACAATATATGAAACGCACAGTAGTATATAGTATATGAGTGAGTTACACAGAAACCCTGATTGCAAGAAATGCACAGTGTAGTTTATAGGATATGAGTGAGTTTCAATGAAAAACTTAGAATATAAGAAACGCACAGTGTAGTACATAGTATATGAGTGAGTTGCACTGAAAAACTTAGAATGTAAAAAACGCACAGTGTAATACATAGTATATGAGTGAGTGGCACTGAAAAAACCTGATTACACGAAACACACAGTGGTGTTCATAATATATGAGTGAGTTGCACTTAAAAACCCTGATTACACGAAACGCACCGTGTAATACATAGTATATGAGTGATTGGCACTGAAAAACCATGACTACAGGAAACACACAGTGTTGTTCATAATATATGAGTGAGTTGCACTGAAAAACCGTGATTACTCGAAACGCACAGTGTAGTATGAGTGAGTTGCACTAAAAACCTTAGAATATAGGAAAAGCACAGTGTAATACATAGTAATTGAGTGAGTTTCACTGAAAAACTTAGAATGTAAGAACCGCACAGTGTAGTACATAGTATATGAGTGAGTTGCACTGAAAAACCCTGATTACACGAAACGCACAGTGTACTAAATAGTATATGAGTGAGTTTCACTGAAAAACCCTGATCACAAGAAATGCACACTGTAGTACATACTATATTAGTGAGTTGCACTGAAAAAATTAGAATTTATTGAAAAACCCAGGTTAAAGGAAACGCATAGTGCAGTACATAGTATATGAGTGAGTTGCACTGAAAAACTTAGACTTTACTGAAAAACCCGCATTACACGAAATGCACAGTGTAGTACATAGTATATGAGTGAGTTGCACTGAAAAACTTAGAAAATAAGAAACGCACAGTGTAGTACATAATATATGACTGAGTTTTACTGAAAAACCCGGATTACAGGAAATGCACAGTGTAGTACATACTATATGAATGAGTTGCACTGAGAAACTTAGAACATAAGAAACGCACATTGTAGTACATAGTATATGAGTGAGTTTTACTGAAAAACCCGGATTACACGAAATGCACAGTGTAGTATATGGTATATGAGTGAGTTGCACTAAAAAAATTAGAATTTACATAAAAAACCGCATTACAGGAAATGCACAGTGTAGTACATAGTATATGAGTGAGTTGCATTAAAAAATTTAGAATATAAGAAACGCACAGTGTAGTACATAGTATATGAGTGAGTTGCACTGAAAAACTTAGAATTTACTGAAAAACCGGCATTACACGAAATGCACAGTGTAGTACATAGTATATGCGTGAGTTGCACTGAAAAACTTAGATTATAAGAAACGCACAGTGTAGTACATAGTATATGAGTGAGTTGCCTTGAAAAACTTAGAATTTACTGAAAA